>NW_027210928.1:80000-316435 GCF_029030835.1 Brachyistius frenatus
CTGTCTGTTATCTCTGTCTGTTATCTCTGTCTGTTATCTCTGTCTGTTATCTGTCTGTTATCTCTATCTGTTATCGCTGTCTGTTCTTATCTAGTAGGATAAATCTGCAGAGTTACAGTCACTTTCATCACACAAACAGAAACAGCTGATTCTGATGTATCGATGTTCTGCTGACATCATCATCATCATCATCATCATCATCATCATCATCACCATCATCATCATCATCATCAGCTGGAGGAATAAGCTCACTGACCAGAAACAGTTGATTCGGTCCTGAGAGTAGTCAAATTGGACCGCAGAGCAGAACCTCAGGTCCAAGGTCCGGATGGGCTCATCACACTGGAGCAGACAGACAGGACACACATCAACAGACAGACACACATCAACAGACAGACACACTTCAACAGACAGACACACATCAACAGACAGACACACTTCAACACATCAACAGACAGACAGACACACATCAACAGACAGACACACTTCAACAGACAGACACACTTCAACACATCAACAGACAGACAGACACACATCAACAGACAGACACTTCAACAGACAGACAGACAGACACACATCAACACATCAACAGACAGACAGACACACATCAACAGACAGACACATCAACAGACAGACAGACAGATCAACAGACAGGTGACCTGAACTCACCACCAGCTCACCTCTTTATCTTTGAAGTACTTCAGTTCATATCTGTTGAGTGTGAACCACCTCTGTTTCCAGCTCTGTAGCAAGATGGAGAGCTCTGTTATCATCTCACCTTTATCTCAGCTTCAACATCAGGAGCTGCAGACCTCCAGATGTTCAGACTTACCTTCACCACAGCTCCTTGTTTCACCAGGTAACCCTCCTTTGTACCAAGCTGGAAGGAAACAAGAGAGATGATTCTAAAGAGATTATTAAAGAAATATCTGAATTATAGCAGCTACAGATGCTGCAGACGGTTGAGAGTCAGACATAAATATACTGAAGTATAGAATAAATCAGACTAAAATTATCATTGAAACAAAAACAACATTTTCTGAATGAACAATAACAAGGTAACGCTGACTTTCTGCTTTTCCATCTGGTTTGAATCAACTTTATTCAAACTGTCAGCAGACAGAAATAATGAGACTTCACAACATTATAGAAGAAACGCAACAATGAACACACCTTCTGGAGGCCGAAAAGTCTTTGACCAGTCATCCAGTCACCAGTCAACCAGTCACCAGTCACCAGTCAATCACTCACCAGTCATCCAGTCACAAGTCATCCAGTCACCAATCATCAGCCATCCAGTCATCAGTCATCCAGTCACCCGGTCATCCGGTCATCAGTCATCCAGTCACCCAGTCTTCCAGTCATCAGTCATCCAGTCACCAGTCAGCCGGTCATCAGTCACCAGTCAGTCACCAGTCATCCAGTCATCCAATCATCCAGTCACCAGTCATCCGGTCATCCAATCATCCAGTCATCAGTCATCCAGTCACCAGTCATCAGCCATCCAGTCACCAGTCAACCAGTCATCAATCATCCAGTCATCAGTCATCCAGTCACATCATCCGTCATCCAGTCACCAGTCATCCGGTCATCCAATCATCCATTCACCAGTCATCCAGTCACCACTCACCAGTCATCCAGTCACATCATCCGTCATCCAGTCACCAGTCATCCAGTCACCACTCACCAGTCATCAGTCATCCAGTCACATCATCCGTCATCCAGTCACCAGTCATCCAGTCACCACTCACCAGTCATCAGTCATCCAGTCACATCATCCGTCATCCGGTCACCTGGTCAGCCGGTCATTAGTCACCAATCAGTCATTCAGTCACCAGTCATTCAATCATCCATTCACCAGTCATCCAGTCACTACTCACCAGTCATCAGTCATCCAGTCACATCATCCGTCATCCAGTCACCAGTCATCCAGTCACCAGTCACCAGTCAGCCGGTCATCAATCACCCAGTCGTCCAGTCATCAGTCATCAGTCACCAGTCATCCAGTCATCCAGTCAACCAGTCATCAATCATCCAGTCACCAGTCATCCAGTCACCACTCACCAGTCATCCAGTCACATCATCCGTCATCGAGTCACCAGTCATCCAGTCTTCAGTCACCAGTCATCCAGTCACCAGTCATTAGTCATTAGTCATTAGTCATCAGTCATCCAGTCAGCCGGTCATCAGTCACCAATCATCAGTCATCCAGTCATCAGTCATCCAGTCATCAGTCATCAGTCATCCAGTCATCCGGTCATCAGTCACCAGTCAGTCACCAGCTATCCAGTCAACCAGTCACCAGTCAGCCGGTCATCCAGTCATCAGTCACCAATCAGTCACCCAGTCACCAGTCATCCAGTGTATGTGTGTGTGTGTGTGTGTGTGTGTGTGTGTGTGTGTGTGTGTGTGTGTGTGTGTGTTTGTGTGTGTACAGTGCGTGTGCGCATGTGTGTACAGTGTGTGTGTGTGTGTGTGTGTGTGTGTGTGTGTGTGTGTGTGTGTGTGTGTGTGTGTGTGTGTGTGTGTACAGTGTGTGTACAGTGTGTGTGTGGGTACCGATGGAGCATTGGCCACCAGGTCCGTCTCCGTGCGGCCCGTCTGGATGGCCGTGTGAACTCGGACCGACTCGTAGATGGACGGCTCCTCGACGCGCCACGGATACGGACACTTCAGCACCATGAGGGTTCCTGGTTCAGAGATGGACGGGGGGACATGTCTCAGAGATGGACGGGGGGACGTGAAACATGAGGACACATCAGCGGTGTATCTAACATGTGCACCAGTCAGAACCAGAGGTTGGCCGGTACCAGGGGAGGTCCAGTCATAACCAGAGGTTTGGTACCAGGGGAGGTCCAGTCATAACCAGAGGCTAGGTTCCAGGAGAGGTCCAGTCAGAACCAGAGGTTTGGTACCAGGAGAGGTCCAGTCAGAACCAGAGGCTAGGTACCAGGAGAGGTCCAGTCAGAACCAGAGGCTTGGTACCAGGAGAGGTCCAGTCAGGCAGCAGCTGTTCATACCTGCGTCGCTGCCCAGCAGAGGCTGGTTAGCAAAGTGGTTCACGAAGTCCTGAAGGGTTGAAAATTGGTTGAAGCCGAATGCGTAGCTGCCATCTCTGCGGGTCACATGGAAGTGTTTCACAGAGTTTTTCGCCCTGAAACAGAACCAGAACCAACAAATCCAGTTTCATCCAACACATGTTCCTCAAATACGAAAGAACCACGTCTTCAGATGTCTCACCTGACAGACAGAGCAAAGCAGCCCGGACCCTCCTTACTGGACCTCAACAGGTAACTTCCATCCGTCCCGTTGGACAGCAGCAGGGCCTCCGCAGCGTGGCGGGACAGGTCGTAGTGGTACCACCTAGAAATACATCACACAAACATCTGGAGCTGAAGAAAATCACAAACATCTGGAGCTGAAGAGGAGTCCTGATCATCTCATATTAAAAACAGATTCGTCTACATGATCACATCCTGAACAAAATGTTCTCGTTCTTTAACATGTTTGTTCTTCAGCTTCTGAACGTCTGCTTTAAAATAAAGGTATGTAGATCCATTAATGTACCAGTTTACATGGATGTGGAAGAACACATGTGTTGTATGATCAAACTGCAGACACTCAAACATAAAGAGACGCTTCAGACTTCAGGCTGCATCAAGAACTGCGGATCCATTTATCTGCAGTGTTTTGGACGGTTCTGACTTTAGGAGCAGTTTCAGAGAGTTGAGGCAGGTTATCATCACATTAAACACCAGAACCAGAACCAAAAAACAGAACCAGAACCAGAGAAGAAGTAAGATAAGGGGACGGAAGATTGAATTGTTTGATGGATAAATAAACGTCAGTCTGTCCTTCAGCAGCTGGATGCAGTTCGACCGGCACTGTTACATTAGAATAGTTACAGAACGGATCTTCCGGAGGTCTCTGACTGATGGAGATGAAACCGAGGAAGGATGTGAAAGTTCTTGATTTGCATTAAGAGCTGCTGTGATCGTGTAAAAAGTACTAAGAGATAAAGAAGATGAACACTAAGAACACGTTGGTTCCACTGGACATAACATGGGACGTGATTCATAAGGTATTTATAAATGTTTATAAAATTAGCTGTTGGATGTATTCAACCATCTAGATGACCTGTTTATTAATCAGATTACAGAAAGGAAACAGAAGCAGAATTCTTCATGTTTAATGCTGCTTGTTTGATAGAAAACAGGAAACAAATTCTCCAGAATTATTTTTAGGAAATCAGATGAGTATAAATGTCATCAGCTTCTAACAGCACAACTGTTTTAAGAAGTGATGTAACGCCAACCTTAGCCAGTTTCTTAGTGCAGGTTGATTATATCTGCAGGTGGAGAACTCTGGCTGCGTTCTACAGGTGACAGGTAGAAGAGACCGGAAGTCTTACCGTACAGGTGACAGGTAGAAGAGACCGGAAGTCTTACCGTACAGGTGACAGGTAGAAGAGACCGGAAGTCTTACCGTACAGGTGACAGGTAGAAGAGACCGGAAGTCTTACCCTAAACTCTGCAGCTCGTCGGACTCCTCGCTGGACGCGTCGCTGTAGAAGCTCATCTCCCTTCAGCCGTCAGCTCTTCTGAAGGAGAAGTGAGAGCTGAGAATGAGAAACAGACCCACCCAGCAGGAAACAGCTGCACACAGCGGTGACGTCAGAGCGCCCCCTGCAGGACGTCATGCATATGACAGCTGTGAGGCTGCTGTTACTGAGACAGAAAGAGATACAGGTGGAGGACTAGTGAAACCTCCATCACCTGAGAAACAGGTGGAGGACGACTGAAACCCCCATCACCTGAGAAACAGGTGAAGGACGACTGAAACCCCCATCACCTGAGAAACAGGTGGAGGACTACTGAAACCTCCATCACCTGAGAAACAGGTGGAGGACTAATCTGGACTGTAAAAATTCAAACGTCTGTTAGATGATGTTTAAAGTTCAGTTAAGACTTATTTATTTTCTACTTCTGAAAACAACATTCAAACAACAGAGCATGTAAAGTTTAATTTATCATGTAACATGTTTCATTTATCATGTAACATGTTTCATTTATCATGTAACATGTTTCAAGTAACATGTTTCATTTATCATGTAACATGTTTCATTTATCATCACGGCTTTATAAGTATGTTTGTGAATTCATCAACATGTGAACAGTGATGCAGAAGTTGTGTCTCGTTGGTTCCTTTGTTATATTTATATGGAATAAACATTATAATAAATTCATTAAGTCTCTATTTTGTTTTGAATATTGTTTAAAAGTTGTGTTGTTATTCGCTGAACTGCCGTCTGTAATCGGCCACCAGGTCTGAAACAGCTGTTTATTATCTCAAACAGTACAAACATTCAAATACATCCAATAACAATTCCTCGTCAGTGCTGCTGACTAGTTTGTATTTTAAGGAAGCGGTGAGACGTGACGAGCAATGATGTCACTTCCTACAGATGAACAGTTCCTCTGCTGCCACAGCTGCAACACGCTGCAGCCGACGGGTCTGTTCATCATAAAGCTGAGAGTTTAAAAGATATGAGAGTTAAATGTTCCACACCGTGATGGAGTCAGAAGGAGAGACAGGAAGTGATGACCACACTGCTTCCTGTTCCTGTGCTGGAAAAGAAACACATTCTTCCTGTTTGGTGTCATGAAGAAATCTCTGACCGATGTTTTTAACACAGTAGATGGAGACGCTGGTCCAGGATCAGATCACATCATATATAATAATGAAGCCCAACGACATCTCTGACAGCTGCTGTCCTCATGTTGGACCCGTTAATCAGAAACTGGGGGCTGCAGGTGGTCCAATGACAACATGATCTGTACAGCTGATGGATCCCACTGAGGTCTCTGACTGTCAACGTGCAGCAGAACTGAGGAGTGGACCGGTCCAACAGAGACGGAGCATCCATACAGAACCTTCTACAGAACCACAGAACCGTCCGTCCAGTGTGGTCGACATCAGCAGGTCTCCTGTCTTCCTTCAGGTCTGTCACTGACACACGGTTCCGAGTCTGAAGCTCTGGTCGGGATGTGAGGATGGACGCCGGGACGCCGAGACGTCAGGACGCCGAGCTGGTCTCCAGGCCCGGGTTGTCAGCACACAGCGGAACGCTGTTGGTTCTAGAGTGGCTCCGGTTGGAGCACTGCGTTCTACTCTGGTACCTCTCTGATCTCAGAACAGCAGCAGGGTGGAACGTGTTGTAGAGAGCACGGAACAACAACCTGCAGAACACGGCAACCAATCAGAGGAGAGTGTATGTGTGTGTGTGTGTGTGTGTGTGTGTGTGTGTGTGTGTGTGTGTGTGTACCTGGGTATGAGTGCTGTGACAGTAGTGAGAACACACAGGAAGTAGAAGAGGGGCTGGGACATCTGCAGGGTCTCCACCCCCAGCGGGTTGGTGGGGGGGCTGCAGGTCACACAGAACACACTGAAGGGCAGCACAAAGAGGAAGTAGGAACCTCCACTCAGAACCAGAACCAGAACATGGATCCACGTCTGTGAAGCAGAAGGACGACCAGAGAGGAGTCAGTTTCTGTTTCCATACGAGATGTCTACTCTACTATCATTCATGAAATATAATAAAGTGTAACGTCTGACCAGCGTGTTGCTCTCGATGACCTGCTGCAGCAGGATGATGAGCAGAGCTGACGCGTTGATCGGTGAGCCGAAGGACAGACTCCCCACATCCGAGTCTGCAAAGGCCTGAAACAGAGCATATCATCACTATAATCATATCATTATAATCATATCATCATTATAATCATATCACTATAATCATATCATCATTATAATCATATCATTATAATCATATCATCATTATAATCATATCACTATGATCATATAATCATTATAATCATATCATCACTATAATCATATCATTATAATCATATCATCATTATAATCATATCATCATTATAATCATATCACTATAATCATATCATTATAATCATATCATTATGATCATATAATCATTATAATCATATCATCACTATAATCATATTATAATCATATCATCACTATAATCATTATAATCATATCATTATAATCATATCATCACTATAATCATATTATCATTATAATATTATAATCATATCATCACTATAGTCATATCATCACTATAATCATATTATAATCACATCATCACTATAATCATATCATTATAATCATATCACCATTATAATCATATCACTATAATCATATCATCATTATAATATTATAATCATATCATCACTATAGTCATATCGTCACTATAATCATATTATAATCATATCACTATAATCATATCATCACTATAATCATATCATCATTATAATCATATCACTATAATCATATCATCATTATAATCATATCATCACTATAATCATATCATCATTATAATCATATCATTATAATCATATCACCACTATAATGATATCATCATTATAATCATATTATAATCATATCATTATAGTCATTTCATCACTATAATCATATCATCATTATAATCATATCATCACTTTAATCATATCATTATAATCATATCACTATAATCATATCATCACTATAATCATATCATCATTATAATCATATCATCACTATAATCATTATAATCATATCATTATAATCATATCACTATAATCATATCATCATTATAATATTATAATCATATCATCACTATAGTCATATCATCACTATAATCATATTATAATCACATCATCACTATAATCATATCACTATAATCATATCATCACTATAGTCATATCATCACTATAATCATATTATAATCACATCATTATAATCATATCACTATAATCATATTATAATCATATCATCACTATAATCATATCATCATTATAATCATATTATAATCATATCACCACTATAATCATATCATCATTATAATCATATCATCATTATAATCATATCATCATTATAATCATATCACTATGATCATATAATCATTATAATCATATCATCACTATAATCATTATAATCATATCATTATAATCATATCATCACTATAATCATATCATCATTATAATATTATAATCATATCATCACTATAGTTATATCATCACTATAATCATATTATAATCACATCATCACTATAATCATATCATTATAATCATATCACCATTATAATCATATCACTATAATCATATCATCATTATAATATTATAATCATATCATCACTATAATCATGTTATAATCATATCACTATAATCATATCATCACTATAATCATATCATCATTATAATCATATCACATCATTATAATCATATCATCACTATAATCATATCATCATTATAATCATATCATTATAATCATATCACCACTATAATTATATCATCATTATAATCATATCATCACTATAATCATATCACTATAATCATATCATCACTATAATCATATCATCATTATAATCATATCATCACTATAATCATTATAATCATATCATTATAATCATATCATCACTATAATCATATCATCATTATAATATTATAATCATATCATCACTATAGTCATATCATCACTATAATCATATTATAATCACATCATCACTATAATCATATCACTATAATCATATCATCACTATAGTCATATCATCACTATAATCATATTATAATCACATCATTATAATCATATCACTATAATCATATCATCATTATAATCATATCATTATAATCATATCATCACTATAATCATATCATTATAATCACATCATTATAATCATATCACTATAATCATATTATAATCATATCATCACTATAATCACATCATCATTATAATCATATCATCATTATAATCATATCACTATAATCATATCATCATTATAATCATATCATTATAATCATATCATTACTATAATCATATCATTGTAATCATATTATAATCATATCATCACTATATCACTATAATCATTATAATCATATCACCACTATAATCATATCATCATTATAATCATATCATCATTATAATCATATCATTATAATAAAATCATCATTATAATCATATCATTATAATCAAATCATCATTTTAATCAAATCATCATTATAATCATATCATCATTATAATCATATCACTATAATCATATCATGATAATCATATCATCACTATAATCATATCATCACTATAATCATATCATCACTATAATCATATCATCACTATAATCATATCACTATAATCATATCATCATGATAATCATATCATCACTATAATCATATCATTATAATCATATCATCACTATAATCATATCATTATAATCATATCATCACTATAATCATATCATCACTATAATCATATCATCATGATAATCATATCAAACAGGAAGCTCATCTGTTAATGAGGAATAAAAGCTGAATGATCAGAGGACTCACAAAGTACGGTAGGAAGAAGCAGACGAGACTCTGATAGAAGGCGTCCAGGACTGTAATCCAGAAGGTGGAGGGAACGTAGACCTGCGCGCGCACACACACACACACACACACACACACACACACACCAGCTGTTAGTCTGTGTGGACTGTCTCAGCAGGAAAGACAGTTTATAGAAACACACGTGATGAAGCTGCTTTTCGATCAGTATTCAGGATGTTTCTCTCAGAGTCACTTCCTCATTCAGGACTGTTCACATCTCATTCATCTATTGGACCAAAGTAACTTCCTGCAGTCCATCCTGAGATCTACTGCTGACTCAGCTGCTGGAAACAATACTTGACTGCATGTTTCTATTTAACATCCAACTGGTCTGCAGGACGTTGAGCAGCAGGAAGCTGAAGGTTCTTCACAGAAACACTCGGTGATCTTTGATCAAACTCATCTCTGATTAAAGAAGAAAACGGTGAATATCGGTGGTCGTCAGGGCCCCGCCCCTGCTGTAGGACACATCTGACATCATTAATCATCTCAAAGCTGATTGGTCTGTGTCACCTTAGCGGTCTGTGCAGCCCGGTAAATCTGCGGCCGCTCCATCAGGATGTCTGCAGCCGTGTGGCGATCCAGCACGCCGTAGACCAGAGGAGGAACCGACGTGAACAGCAGGTTGAATAGAACCAGAACCCAGGAGATGGACATCACACTGCCAGAGAACCCACAGAACCACTGGTACCAGAACAACAGGTTGACGTACATCTGCACCCACACACACACACACACACACACACACACACACACACACACACACACACACACACACACACACACACACACACACACACAGACAGAATGTAAACAAAAAGTTAAACATTGTTTTATATATATAATACATTTAGTTTGCAGGATTTTAGACCCTGAAACACTGCAACCATCTTCTAACGTAACAAATAAATGTATGTCAGCAGCCGACAGAACAAACACCTGTCAGAGGAGGTCAAATCCAAACGCTCAGCTTTACATCAGGTCGTTTCAGTGTGTCTGATCCTTAAATCACACTGAGCACCAACATGTTAACGAAGCTGCAGAATATCTCTCACCACGTTCTTGTAGATGAAGTAGAGGATCATGTTGGCCAGACGGGAGTAGCACCAACGACCGTGGACCAGCAGCAGCTTCCGCAGGTGTTTGAACCTGGAGATTGCAAAGTCACTGGACATGACGGCCTGGAGGAGGATGCACAGACGGACAGGTTACCACCAGGAGTCCACCACGAGGGGAGGAGTCCACCACGAGGGTAATAATAATTTAACAAAATGTCTTAACAAAACTGGAATACAACTTCTTACAAACTGGAAGGATGAATACGAGATGTGTTGGTTGTCTCTAACATTATACAGTGTTGGCCTCACCATAAAAAGTCTGCTGTTACTTAAATCTATATAAATAGAATAAAACTGAACATGCCGTGCTGTCACATCATATCTACAGACAGAGTTTACCTGCATCCCTTCCTGACCCGAGATCCCAACGCCCACATCAGCCACCTGGATCATGCTCACGTCATTGGCTCCATCACCTGCAGGACAAACTAACTGTCACCTGTCCTGCATGGTTGCAGGTGTTTATCTATTCAAATCATAATCTCTAGGATTTCTATCTCAATTAATGTGCGTTAATTCATACTCAACCGATCATCAACCGATGTTGAAGAGGGGAGACATCAGCTGTGACTACAATACATACATTCATTACACATACTGTATAGATGACAATCTGTGGTCCTTACCCACAGCCAGGGTCATGACCCCCAGCTGGTCCCGGATCAGCTGGACCACCTGACTTTTCTGCAGCGGCGTGGAGCGGCAACAGATGACCGCCTTACATCTCCGGCTCGTCTCCAGGAAGCTGCTCTTCAGACCCTCCTGCAGGGCCCAGTCCAGAGTCCGGCCGTCTATCACCAGGACGAAGCTGGTCCCGCTGCTGGAGGACAGCTGTCCTCCTGAGGACCAGTCCGTCCAACAGTGTCCACGCTGGACTTCCTGTTGGAGCTCCTCCAGTAAAGCTGCACAGGCTTCCTGGAGGAAAAAACCGTGACAGAACAGAACATGAACAGAACTGAACTGGACTGGGTTTAATAGTGACGATCAGTATATTTAGAGATTTTATCCTTCAAGCAGCTCAAATAGAGTTTTAATAACTGTTCAGATGTCATGTGATTATTCTAGAAAAGAGATATAAAAAAACTAGTTTGTGGATTAAATTTAATCATATAATAATAAATGGTCTCATCTCATCTCATCCTCCTCCTCCTCCTCCTCCTTACCTTGCTCCCACAGTTGGCGGTGAGCAGCTGGTCATTGTCTCGGAGTAGTTTGCAGGCGTAGGCGACATTGACGGCAGTCTCCTGTTTGTCTCCGGTGAGGACCCAGACTCTGATCCCGGCCCTCTGAAGAGCCTCAATGGTCTCTGGGACGTCCTCCTGTAGCCGATCCACGATCCCCGTCGTCCCTGAGCACAGAGAGGACAAGACACAGTGTGAGTACACACAGTGCTGCATGTGTCCCCTCAGAGAGGAGAGGACGTTGCATGTGTCCCCACAGAGAGGAGAGGACGTTGCATGTGTCCTCCCAGAGAGGACAGGACGCTGCATGTGTCCCCCCAGAGAGGACAGGACGCTGCATGTGTCCCCCCCAGAGAGGACAGGACGCTGCATGTGTCCCCCCAGAGACAGCCCGTCCTACCCAGCAGCGTCAGATCGGTCTCCAGCCTCTGAGCCGACTCCAGCAGCAGCTCCTCCCTGTTCTCGAAGCTGCTCTCTGCCAGCAGCTGCCTCTTCATCCACACCTCGTACTCCTCCTCCTCCAGGACCTGCTCCACACACAGCATTCAGTATCTATGGTTACGGTCCTCAGTGGACAGACAGATTTATACTAATATGTTTACATAATGTTATCATGAATATGAACTCCTCCTCCTTAACATCACCTTCTTGGCGATGCAGAGAGTGCGGAGTCCTTCTCTGGCGTACGCGTCCAGATGTCTCTGGGTCTGTTTTCTGATGTGGCTGCAGACCTGCTCTGCTCCTGAGACAACGAGACAACATGACAATGAGACGTGACAATGTGAAGAGACGAGACCATGAGACAACGTGACCACGAGACAACGTGACGGACAACGTGACCACGAGACAACGAGACGTGACCATGTGACCACGAGACAACGTAAAGAGACAACGAGACCATGAGACAACGAGACAAGAAGACCACCAGACGACGTGACCACGAGACAATGTGAAGAGACAACGAGACAATGTGAAGAGACAGCGAGACCACAAGACCACGAGACAACAAGACAATGACACAGTGACAACATGACCACGAGACCACGAGACAACGTGACGAGACCATGAGACGTGATGAGACCATGAGACGTGACGACATGACGAGACAACGTGACGAGACGTGACGAGACAACGTGACGAGACCACAAATCCATGAGACCAGGGGACCACGAGACCAGGGGACAACATGACGTGACAACGTGACAATGGGACAACGAGACCACGAGACGTGACAACGTGACCACAAGACAACGTGAAAACGTGACAATGAGACCACGAGACCACAAGACAATGCGACAACGAGACCATGAGACAACATGACCACGAGACAATGACACAATGAGACAACGAGACCATGAGACCACGAGACCATGTGACGAGACGAGACAATGTGACGAGACAACGTGACGAGACCATGACACAATGAGACCACAAAGCCACGAGACCAGGGGACCACGAGACCAGGGAACAACGAGACCACAAGACAACGTGACGAGACATGATGAGACAACGTGACGAGATGAGACCACGACACAATGAGACCACAAAACCACAAGACCAGGGCACCACGAGACCAGGGAACAACGAGACCACAAGACAACGTGACCACAAGACCACGAGACAATGACACAATGTGACAACGTGACCATGAGATATGACGAGACAACGAGACCATGAGACCATGAGACCACAAGACAATGTGACCACGAGACCAGGAGACCACGAGACCAGGAGACAACGTGAGGTGACAACGGGACCACGAGACAACATGACCACGTGACAACATGACCACAATACGTGAAAACGGGACAATGAGACCACGAGACAACGAGACCATAAGACAACATGACCACGAGACGAGACAATGAGACAATGAGACGAGACAACATGACAAGACCACGAGACAACGAGACAATGTGACCACGTGACAGCGACACAATGAGACAACAAGACAATGAGACGAGACAACAAGACCACAAGACAATGTGACAACGAGACCATGTTCCAAAGTGAACACGAGACAACGTGACGAGACAACGAGACACAAGGACACACACGTTTCTGTTAACGTGGACATGATCTGGTTTCAGATCAGTCAGGAAACACTTTTCAGGACTGAAGTGTCCTGGTTACCTGTGGGTGTCCCAGCCAGGTCCATGATGACAGAGTCCGCCCCCTTGGTGTAAACCACCACCTGTCCTGTGAGCGGGTGGCGGACCACCACGGACATCCTCTTCCTGTTGGAGTCGAAGGGCAGGATGTGGAGCAGCTGGACTTCCAGGGATCCGACCCCCGGTAGGTCTACCAGCAGGCTGTCTGCAGACCGTCCCCTCAGGGTGCAGCGGTACGCCCGGGCTGCGTGGACCAATGCTGCCTCATCCGGACTCTCTGCTTCATACAGCAGCTCATCTTCAGGGTCACCCTCAGAGTCCGCTTCTTTGGCCAGGGCCCCCCCGTCCTCCCCGGCTCTGTCAGGGTGTGTTTCTCTCAGGTCCTCCTCTGTCTCCTCCACCTGTAAATCATCCTCTCCGTCCCCTATGGAAGACAGGTCCGGTCTACACTCCGGGGTGGAGGTCTCCAAGTCCCTCTCTGGGTCAGTGTCCGACTTGTAGGTGGCGCTGTTGGGTCGCAGGGACACAGTCAGGGTGCCGGCCTTCCCACGCGTGAAGAGACGGCTGGTGAAGCTGCGAGGGCTTCCTCGGATCTGTGGGGGGGACAGGCCGGAGAACGGAGAGAAACTGAACCGCTGGAACATCAGCTTCATCTCCTCCAGAGACTTTAGAGGGGTCTGGTCCTTAGGAACCTGCAGGAGACAGAGATATACATATATACATACATACATACAAACAATATATATACATACATACAAACATACATGTACACAGTAGTGTGAAAAAGTGTTTGCCCCTTCCTGATTTCTTATTTTTTTGCAAATTTAAATATTAGTCAAAGATAACACAAGTAAACACAAAATGCAGTTTTTAAATGAAGGGTTTTATTATTAAGGGAGAAAAACAATCCAAACCCACATGGCCCTGTGTGAAAAAGTGTTTCCCCCTAAACCTAATAACTGGTTGGACCACCCTCAGCAGCAACAACTGCAATCAAGAGTTTGTGATAACTTGCAATGAGTCTTTTCCAGCTGTGGAGGAATGTTGGCCGACTCATCTTTACAGAGTTGTTGTAATTCGGCCACATTGGAGGGTTTTCCAGCACCAACCTCCTTTTTAAGGTCATGTCACAGCATCTCAATAGGATTCAGGTCAGGACTTTGACTAGGCCACTCCAAAGTCTTCATTTTGTTTTTCTTCATCCATTCAGAGGTGGACTTGCTGGTGTGTTTTAGATCATCATCCTGCTGCAGAACCCAAGTTGGCTTCAGCTTGAGGTCACGAACAGACGGCCGGACGTTCTCCTTCAGGATGTTTTGGTAGACGGTAGAATTCATGGTTCCATTTATCACAGCAAGTCTTCCAGGTCCTGAAGCAGTAAAACAGCCCCAGACCATCACACTACCACCACCATGTTTTACTGTTGGTATGAGGTTCTTCTTCTGAAATGCGGTGTTACTTTTACACCAGATGTAACGGGACACACACCTTCCAAAAAGTTCAACTTTGGTGTCGTCAGTCCACAGAGTATTTTCCCAAAAGTCTTGGGGATCATCAAGATGTTTTCTGGAAAAAACAAGATGAGCCTTAATGTTGTTTTTGCTCAGCGGTGGTTTTGGTCTTGGAACTCTGCCATGCAGCCATTTCTGCCGAGTCTCTTTCTTCTGGTGGAGTCATGAACACCGACCTGAACGGAGGCAAGTGAGGCCTGCAGTTCTTTGGATGTTGTCGTGGGGTCTTTTGTGACCTCGGATGAGTCGTCTCTGCTCTCTCGGGGTAATTTTGGTCGGCCGGCCGCTCCTGGGAAGGTTCACCACTGTTCCATGTTTTCTCCATTTGTGGATAATGGCTCTCACTGTGGTTCTCTGGAGTCCCAAAGCTTTAGAAATGACTTTAGAACCTTTTCCAGACTGATAGATCTCAATTACTTTCTTTCTCATTTGTTCCTGAATATCTTTGGATCTCGGCATGATGTCTATCTTTTGAGGATCTTCTGGTCTACTTCACTTTGTCAGGCAGGTCCTATTGAAGTGATTTCTTGATTGAGAACAGGTGTGTCAGTAATCAGGCCTGGGTGTGGCTCGAGAAATTGAACTCAGGTGTGATAAACCACAGTTAAGTTATGTTTTAACAGGAGGGGGCAAACACTTTTTCACACAGGGCCATGTGGGTTTGGATTGTTTTTCTCCCTTAATAATAAAAACCTTCATTTAAAAACTGCATTTTGTGTTTACTTGTGTTATCTTTGACTAATATTTAAATTTGTTTGATCATCTGAAACATTTAAGTGTGACAGACATGCAAAAAAAATTGGAAATCAGGAAGGAGGCAAACACTTTTTCACACCACTGTACTTATGATTGATGTGATTGATGTGAACCCACCAGGTGTGCGGCGTGGCCTGGGGAGGAGACCACCACGCTGTTACAGACGGACAGCGCCAGGAAGAAGTCGGTGATATAAGTGAGCTCCAGGCTGGACGGAGAGGACGAACTGTCACTCAGAGGGAGGACAGAGGAGCAGAACCAGTTCAACTTCTGGACCAGTGCCGGGTCTGGTACCACCTCCTTCGCCTGGACACACACACACACGCACACACACGCACAGACACACACACAAACAAACAAACACACACACACACACACACACACACACACACACACACACAGAGGGAGCAGGAGAACATTTAATATGGCAGTGTCTCTCAGTGTCTCTGTGTCTTTCTGTGTGTGTCAGTGTGCGTCTCTGAGTGTCTCTGTGTCACTGTGTGTGTCTCTGTGTGTCTTTGTGTGTCTGTGTGTGTGTCTGTCTCTGTGTCTCTGTGTGTATCTGTGTGTATCTGTGTATGTCTCCGACTGTCTGTGTGTGTCTGTGTCTCTGTGTGTCTGCGTGTGTCTCTGTGTGTATGTGTGTCTGTGTGTGTGTGTGTTTCTGAGTGTGTGTCGGTGTGTGTCTGTGCGTGTCTCCGAGTGTCTCTGAGTGTGTCTGTTTGTGTCTCTGTGCGTCTGTGTGTCTCTGTGTTCCTGTGTGTGTCTCTGTGTGTATCTGTGTGTCTCCGAGAGTCTGTGTGTGTATCTGTGTGTGTCTCTGTGTGTGTCTCTGAGTGTGTCTCTGTGTGTATGTATGTGTCTCCGAGTGTCTGTGTGTTTCCCTGTGTGTCTGTGTGTGTCTCTGTGCATCTGTGTGTGTGTGTTTCTGAGTGTGTCTCTGTGTGTGTGTATGTGTCTCTGTGCATCTGTGTGTGTCTCTGTGTGTTTCTGTGTGTCTTTGTATATGTCTGTGTGTGTGTGTCTCTTTGTCTCTGAGTGTCTCTGTGTCTGTCTTTGTCTGTCTGTGTGTTCCTCTGTGTGCGTCCGTGTGTGTCTCTGTGTGTCTGTGTGTCACTGATTGTGTCTCTGTGCGTGTCTGTGTGTGTCTCTTTGTCCCTGATTTTCTCTGTGCATGTCTTTGTGTGTCTCTGTGTGTATGTGTGTCTCTTTACGTGTGTCTCTGTGTCTGAGTGTGTTTTTGTGTGTCTCTGTGTGTCTGAGTGTGTTTTTGTGTGTCTCTGTGTGTGTCTCTTTGTCTCTGAGGGTCTCTGTGTATGTCTTTGTGTGTTCCTCTGTGTGTGTCTGTGTGTGTCTCTGTGTGTCTGTGTCTGTGTGTCACTGATTGTGTCTCTGTGCGTGTCTGTGTGTGTGTCTCTTTGTCCCTGATTTTCTCTGTCTATGTCTTTGTGTGTCTCTGTGTGTATGTGTGTATCCGTGTGTCTCTTTGCGTGTGTCTCTGTGTGTCTGAGTGTGTTTTTGTGTGTCTCTGTGTGTCTGTGTGTGTGTGTCTGTGTGTCTCTATGTCTGTGTGTGTCTCTTTGTCTCTGATGGTCTCTGTGTATGTCTTTGTGTGTCTGTGTGTTCCTCTGTGTGTGTATGTGTGTCACTGATTGTGTCTCTGTGTGTGTCTCTGTGTGCGTTTCTTTCTCCCAGTGACTGTGTCTCACCATGCGGCTGCAGAAGACACTGGTCCTGGCCTGGGCGCCGGTGGACAGCTGGTCCTCGTCCTCTGCTGACTCAGCAGTCAGCGTGTGCAGAGACACGGAGCTGCGGTTGCAGCTGAGGGACGGACAGCTCAGAGACTTCCTACTGGATCCCAACTGCAGTGTGACGGAGCGTCCGGCCACCTTGTCCGTCTCCGCCTCATACACCTGCAGCCTCCTGGCTGAGATACACAGGGATGCATCGTCACAGAGGGACAGGAGGACTGATGATGTCATCAGCTGCAGATTCAGGTTCACTACAGGTCCAACCTAACAGGATGTCAGAGACCCGACTCAGATTCTGTTAGCTTCTCTGTCTGCTGTCAAGTCCTGGACTCAGGGCAGACCTGGTCTACAGAGGACAGTTCTGGAGGACAGACCTGGACCTGGTCTACAGAGGACAGACTTGGTCTACAGAGGATAGACTTGGTATACAGAGGACAGTTGTGGAGGACAGATGTGGACCTGGTCTACAGAGGACAGACTTGGTCTACAGAGGACAGACCTGGTCTGCAGAGGACAGTTCTACTGGTCTACAGAGGACAGCACCAGTCCCAGCACAACCAGCAGCACCAGTACCAGTACCAGTACCAACACCAGTACCAGTCCCAGTACCAGCACCAACACCAGTCCCAGTACCAGCAGCACCAGCACAAGTACCAGCAGCAGTACCAGTACCAGCACCACTACCAGCAGCACCAGCAGCAGTACCAGCACCAGTACCAACACCAGTACCAGTCCCAGCACCAGCACCACCAGTACCACCAGCACCACCAGTACCAGAAGCAGCACTAGTACCAGTACCAACACCAGTACCAGTCCCAACACCAATACCAGCACCAACACCAGTCCCAGCACCAGCAGCACCAGTACCAGTACCAGCACCAGTACCAGTACCGGCACCAGTACCACCAGTACAAGTACCAGGAGCAGTACTTACCGTTCTCCTCGTGAGGATACTCCACCCCGAAGATGCTGCAGCGCCGGAACACCATCTTGTTCTCTGTCAGTGTTCCCGTCTTATCAGAGAAGAGGAACTGGACCTGACCCAGGTCCTCGGTTATGTTCAGGGCCCGGCACTGGATCTGGGAGTCCAGCTGCTCATTGTACAAATCCAAGTCGTTGTGGATGAAGTAGATCTGACCCAGTTTCACAATCTCAATGGACACGTATAGAGAGATGGGGATCAGCACCTGCAGCACAGAACCCATCAGAACTTCTAGTTCTACAACTGTAAACCAGACAGATGACTGAATGGGTGACGGTAGAAGGTTCAGTATCAGCACACGTGGAAATAAATTCCAAGTTTATGTAACGTAGACATCTACAGATACTGAAATCCTTTCACCATCACAGCAGAACCAGAGGAACCACATAAATCAGATGAACCAGAGGACTCAGAGGAACCAGAGGAACCACAGAAACCAGAGGAACCACAGAAATCAGAGGAACCAGAGGAATCAGAGGAACCAGAGGAACCACAGAAATCAGAGGAACCAGAGGAACCACAGAAATCAGAGGAACCACAGGAACCAGAGAAATCAGAGGAAACACAGAAATCAGAGGAACCACAGGAACCAGAGAAATCAGAGGAAACACAGAAATCAGAGGAACCAGAGGAACCACAGGAACCAGAGAAATCAGAGGAAACACAGAAATCAGAGGAACCAGAGAAAAATAAAACAGAACATTTAAAATAAAAAATGATAATGTTACAGTCTCACTTATTTTTTATTTTCACTGGTTCTCTCCAGATTGATTTCTTCATGTTTGTCTGTTTCCAGTTACTTCAGTATTTTTATGTCTGAGGTTTTAAAGCAGATCTTAGATTTTTCAGTTACAACTGAATTCAACATGTTTACAGTCCATTTAAACTGTTATTAATGTTTAAACATCCTTGGATGTCTTATAATAAAAATGATTAATGGAAGAACAAGCTGATGAGGGAGTTTAATATTGAACTGGTACCTGTAGCACGATGATCATGGTCCAGAACACGTAGAACCCAGCCAGAACCGGAGACGTCTCCCCGTCCACCTGAAACACGGGGTCTCCGAGGTTCTGCAGCCAGAGACCGTGACCTGGGACACGGAGAACAAACGGCGACAACAGGGAGACAACACGGAGACAACATGGAGAACAAACAGAGACAACAGGGAGACAACACGGAGAACAGAGACAACAAGGAGACAACAGGGAGACAACACGGAGAACAAACAGAGACAACAGAGAGAACAAACAGAGACAACAGAGACAACATGGAGACAACACGGAGAACAAACAGAGACAACAGGGAGACAACACGGAGAACAAACAGAGACAACAGAGAGACAACAGGGAGACAACACGGAGAACAAACAGAGACAACAGGGAGACTGAAGATGTAAAAGCATCCTCTGAAGCATCTTCATGTTCTCTCACTGTCCTGTCAGCAACAGGAGCGCTGAAGATGTTGTTACCATGGTAACAACATCTTCAGCGCTCCTGTGTCGTCTGACTGTCGTGAATACACACCTACAGCAGCAACCAGACACATGACGACCAGCAGGAACACGCACCACAGCACATCCGTGTTCAGACGCTTCTCCAGCTGGCTGCGTTTGTACCGCGAACCGCTGTTGTTCATCATGGCCTTGGTCTCATGACCTGAGAGAGGAACACACCACATCCGTGTTTAGTTACACACATCATGACCTGAGGACACAGGACCAATGCTATATTCTTCTTCTCTGTATCCTGAATGTTCTGATATGAATTGTATATTTTATAACAGCAACAGTCTGAAGCAGGTTTTTGTTCTAACTTGGTGGATCTGATCCAGGAGGTAAATATACACTTAGAATATTTGATTTTTAATGATGGAGCATTTAAAGCATTTATACTGGGAATCAAGTTTAAGCTTTAAAAGATTCAATGTTGAGTTTGTGTTTAAAAATCAGTTATATCTTAAAATCAGACTTTAATTGTTTAAAAGAGTCAATGTTTGATGTGTTCAGTCTCCAGAGTTTGAAACGAAGACCAGAGCCGGTCTCAGATTGAAATCACTTCCAGAACAACATCCAGCTGTGAGCAGCTGCTGTGACAGTTCACTGATCAGCATCAGGTCCATTTTAAGATTCCTGTGCTGGTTCTGGATATGAGAGGCTGTAGTGGTACCATGATACCACAGGGTGGCAGCAAACACACTGATGGTGCTTCCATGTTCTGGATATTTCACCCGTCTGTCTGAATTCATCCTGTTTCATAAACCAGACTGAAACATTTCTGGATTCAGGGAACGCATCGTAACGCAACTGAGAAGAGAAGGAACCTGGTGGAGAGACGAGCTCGGACCTGAAGAGGGTTCAGAAACAAACTGTCTCCTTCATCACCTTCAGTTTCACCTGACTGCATCACTTCTCTCAGTCTGAAACAATCTGAACCAGAGAACTGGGATGTTTCAGTTATTGATTGGATGATTTTCAGAGAACAGACATGATGTCAGACCTGATCAGGAGCAGCTAACGAGAGTTTATTCTACCAGTCTGCTCCATCCTGGACTCTTCAGTACCACAGCTGATACAAATAGTTGACCTGGTTCTGAAGTCCACCTCTGAATCTCAGAACATAACCCGGACAGGAGAACAAACCCAGTCTGTGGTTCTACAGAGATCCATTCACCCAGTTCTTCTGTGTAGTCATTCAGTGTTTGAACCAAACAGCTGATCAGTGAGAAACAGTGACATGACTCTGCAGCTGGAACGGGTTCGGGTTTATATTACTGAGACGTACAGGACACTGAGAGAAAGACTGTCTCCGTCTTCCTGTGTTGTAACAACAGCTGCATACAGGTGGTGAAGGTGTGGGGGGGGGGGCCTGACTGGTTCCACCTGTATTAGATCTCCTCTGAGAACAGACAGAAAGCAGCTGGAGTCACTGACAGTCTGATCACAGTCTGTCTGACGGGAAACACTCCTATGTGATTGACAAGAGAGTTCATCACTGAGTACACACACATCTGCATCACTAAAATCAACTAAAGAAAACATCTGCATTGCTAAAATCAACTAAAGAGAACATCTGCATCGCTAAAATCAACTAAAGAAAGCATCTGCATCACTAAAATCAAATAAAGAAAACATCTGCATCGCTAAAATCAACTAAAGAGAACATCTGCATCGCTAAAATCAACCAAGGAGAACATCTGCATCGCTAAAATCAACCAAGGAGAACATCTGCATCGCTAAAATCAACTAAAAAAACATCTGCATTGCTAAAATCAACTTAAAAAACATCTGCATCGCTAAAATCAACGAAAGAAAATATCTGCATCGCTAAAATCAACTAAAGAAAGCATCTGCATCGCTAAAATCAAATAAAGAAAACATCTGCATCGCTAAAATCAACTAAAGAGAACATCTGCATCGCTAAAATCAACTAAAAAAACATCTGCATTGCTAAAATCAACTTAAAAAACATCTGCATCGCTAAAATCAACTAAAGAAAACATCTGCATTGCTAAAATCAACTAAAGAAAATATCTGCATCGCTAAAATCAACTAAAGAGAACATCTGCATCGCTAAAATCAACTAAAAAAAACATCTGCATTGCTAAAATCAACTAAAGAAAATATCTGCATCGCTAAAATCAACTAAAGAAAACATCTGCATCGCTAAAATCAACTAGAGAACATCTGCATCGAAGAAAACATCTGCATTGCTAAAATCAACTAAAAAAACATCTGCATTGCTAAAATCAGCTAAAAAAAAACATCTGCATCGCTGAAATCAACTAAAGAAAACATCTGCACCGCTAAAATCAACTAAAGAGAACATCTGCATCGAAGAAAACATCTGCATTGCTAAAATCAACTAAAAAACCATCTGCATCGCTGAAATCAACTAAAGAAAACATCTGCATCGCTAAAATTTTTCATCAAAACAAACAATATCTTTAAAATAAGTGACTTCATTCCTTAAATGGATTCTACATCGTGTTAACTGCTGTCAGTAAACTGAACATATATAATGTCTCTATTCTAAATATATATATATATATATATATCACCATCCCACCACCATCCCCCCACCACCACCACCATCCCACCACCACCCCTCCACCACCATCAAACTACCACCATGACACCACCACCACCATCACCATCATCCCCCCACCACGACCATCATCCCCCCACCACCATCACACCATCATCCCCCCTACACCACCACCACCACCAGCCTGTACCGCTGATACGAGGCAGGATGGATCCACGCTTTCACGTCATTGATGTCAAACTCTGACGACCATCTGAATGTGGCAGCAGAAATCCAGACTCATCAGACGGAGACGTTACTCCGATCTTCCACTGTCCAATGAGCCGGTGTGAATTCAGCCTCAGTTTGCTGTTGTTAGCTGACACGAGGACCCGGTAGTCTTCTGCTGCTGGAGTCCGTCTGCTTCAAGCTTCCACGTGTTGTTCAGATCTTCTGCATACCTCGCTTGGAACGAGTGTTTATTGGAGTTACTGTTTCCTTTCTATCATCTCCAACCAGTCTGGCTGACCTGCTCTGACCTCTGGCATCAATAAGGCATCTTCGCCCAGAGAACTGCGGCTCACTGGATATTTTCTCTTTGTCGGACCGTTCTCTGTAAAGCTAGAGATGGTTGTTGGTGAAAATCCCAGTAGATCATCAGTTAGTGAAATTCTCAGACCAGCCCGTCTGGCTCCAACAACCTGCCACCTTCAAATCACTAAAATCACCTTTATTCCTGTTCTGATGCTCCGCTTGAACTTCAGCAGCTGGTCTTCACAGTGTCTACATGCCTCAATACATTGAGCTGCTGCCATGTGATTGGCTGATCAGATATTTGCATTAAAGAGCAGTTGAAAAGGTGTACCTAATAAAGTGGCCGGTGAGAGTGTAAATGAAGTGTTAACAGTACAGCGTGTCCTCACCAGCATAGACTACGATTCCCACCACAGTCTCCGTGTTTCTGATGGTGCAGCTCCTCAGAAGGAGGTTACTGTTGTGGAGACCCACACGGACACCACCGGGATGCTCTCTGTAACACACACACACACACACACACACACACACACACACACACACACACACACACACACACACACACGCACACACGCACACACGTACACACACATATACACACACATACAAACACATACACACACGTACATACACATATACACACACACACACACACACGTACACGTACACACACACACACACACACACACACACACACACACACACACACACACACACACACACACACACACACACACGTACACGTACGCACACATACACACACACGTACACACACACATACACACACACGTACACACACACACACACACGTACACACATACAAACACATACACACACGTACATACACATATACACACACACACACACACACACGTACACGTACACACACACACACACACACACACACACACACACACACACACACACACACACACACACACACACGTACACGTACGCACACATACACACACACGTACACACACACACATACACACATGTAACTGTGTGTAACTGTCACTGTTTGTAACTCTGTGTAACTGTGTATCACTGAGTGTAACTGTGTGTCCCTGTGTGTCACTGTGTGTAACTTTGTGTAACTGTGTAACTGCGTGTAACTGTGTCACTGTTTGTAACTGTGTGTAAATGTGTGTCACAGTGTGTAACTGTGTGTCACAGTGTAACTGTGTGTAACTGTCACTGTGTGTCACTGTGTCACTGAGTGTAACCGTGTCACTGTGTGTCACCGTGTGTCACTGTGTGTCTGTGTGTAACTATGTGTCACTGTGTGTCACGGTGTATCACTGTGTGTAACCGTGTAACTGTGTAACTGTGTGTAACTGTGCAATTGTGTGTAACTTTGTGTAACTGTGTCACTGTGTGCAACTGTGCAATTGTGTGTAACTGTAACTGCGTGTAACTGTGTCACTGTGTGTAACTATGTGTAACTGTGTAATTATGTGTAACTTTGTGTAACTGTCACTGTGTGTAACTGTGTCACTGTGTAACTGTGTGTAACTGTGTAATTGTGTGTAACTTTGTGTGACTGTGTGTAACTATGTCCCTGTTTGTAACTGTGTGTCACTGTGTGTAACTGTGTGTAACTGTGTAATTGTGTAACTGTGTGTAACTGTGTAATTGTGTGTAACTGTGTGTAACTGTGTTACAGTGTGTAACTGTGTGTCACAGTGTAACTGTATCACTGTGTGTCACTGTGTGTAACCGTGTGTCACTGTGTGTCACTGTGTGTAACCGTGTGTATTTGTGTCACTGCGTATAACCGTGTAATTGTGTGTAACTGTGTGTCACTGCGTGTCACTGTGCAACTGTGTGTCACTGTGTGTAACTGTGTGTAACTGTCACTGTGTGTCACTGTGTGTAACCCTGTGTCACTGTGTGTCATGTGTGTTACCGTGTGTCACTGTGTAACTGTGTAATTGTGTAACTGTGTGTAACTGTGTAACTTTGTGTAACTGTGTCACTGTGTGTAACTGTGTCACTGTGTAAATGTGTGTAACTGTGTCACTGTTTGTAACTGTGTGTAACTGGGTCACTGTTTGTAAATGTGTCATAGTGTGTAACTGTGTGTCACAGTGTAACTGGGTGTAACTGTGTCACTGTGTGTAACTGTGTGTCACGGTGTATCACTGTGTGTAACCGTGTAACTGTGTGTAACTGTGTAATTGTGTGTAACTTTGTGTAACTGTGTAACTGTGCAATTGTGTGTAACTGTAACTGCGTGTAACTGTGTCACTGTGTGTAACCGTGTGTAACTGTGTAATTGTGTAACTGTGTAATTGTGTAACTGTGTAATTGTGTAACTGTGTGTAACTGTGTAATTATGTGTAACTGTGTAATTGTGTGTAACTGTGTCACTGTGTAACTGTGTGTAACTGTAATTGTGTGTAACTTTGTGTAACTGTGTGTAACTGTGTTACAGTGTGTAACTTTGCATCACAGTGTAACTGTGTTACTGTGTGTAACCGTGTAATTGTGTGTAACTGTGTGTCACTGTGTGTCACTGTGTGTCACTGTGTAAAACTTTGTGTAACTGTGTCATTGTTTGTAACTGTGTGTAACTGTGTCACAGTGTGTAACTGTGTGTCACAGTGTAACTGTGTAACTGTCACTGTGTGTAACTGTGTGTAACTGTGTGTCACTGTGTGTAACTGTGTCACTGTGTAACTGTGTGTAACTGGTTCACTGTTTGTAAATGTGTCACAGTGTGTAACTGTGTGTTACAGTGTAACTGTTTGTAACTGTGTGTAACTGTGTGTCAGTGTAACTGTGTAACTGTGTGTCACTGTGTGTAACCGTGTCACTGTGTGTCTGTGTGTAACCGTGTAACTGTGTATAACTGTGTAATTGTGTGTAACTTTGTGTAACTGTGTAACTGTGTGTAACTGTGTGTCACTGTGTGTAACTGTGTGACTGTGTCAGTGTGTGTAACTGCGTGTCACTGTGTGTAACTGTGTGTAACTGTGTCTCACTTTGTGTAACTGCGTGTAACTGTGTGTAACTCCGTAATTGTGCGTAACTGTGTGTCACTGTGTGTGACTGTGTGTAACTGTGTAATTGTGTAACTGTGTGTAACTGTGTAATTGTGTGTAACTTTGTGTCACAGTGTGTAACTGTGTAACTGTGTGTAACTGTGTAACTGTGTGTCAGTGTGTGTATCCGTGTAATTGTGTGTGACTGTGTGTGACTGTGTGTCACTGTGTGTAACTGTGTCACTGTGTGTAACCGTGTAACTGTGCGTAACTGTAATTGTGTAACTGTGTAATTGTGTAACTGTCTGTAACCGTGTAATTGTGTGTAACTGCGTGTCACTGTGTGTAACTGCGTCACTGTGTGTAACCGTGTGTAACTGTGTGCAAAAACTCACATGTATCCTCTGAACCTCCTCAGGTCATTGTTGGGGTTCTCACACTCGATCCGACTGAGGAAGTTCTCAGGAGTCAACTCTTCACCCTGAACAAAACACACACACACACACGCACGCACGCACGCACGCACGCACGCACGCACACACACACACACACACACACACACACACAGAGAGAGAAAGCAGGACTAATGTTCATGCATGTATGTTCCGTCATCCTGATCAGATTGAGTCCACTGCAGTCTCACAGCTCTTCAACATATAGACTACATTTCAATAAAAACTGTATCTAGGAAGAAGTGGCAGAAAACAGAGTTAACATGAAGTGTTTTTATCTGCAGAAACAGAAGTTTTTCATTCGTCATAAATGACGTGAACAGATGTGCCAACTGTCCACTTTCTGTCTCACCTGCACCGGGAGATCCGCCACCACCTGTCTCTGCTTCAGGTTGGTCTCTCCATCCAGGTTGGCCGTCTCGATGTAACAAACCCCGCGGGGGTCCGAGGAGGACAGCAGCAGCAGGTCGGCCGGGATGATATCATTACAGGACAGACGGACCAGGTCCCCCACACTGACATCCTTCCAGCAGCACTCAGTGTACGTCTGCTTAAAGCTGGGAGGAGGGGACATAGGGACGGGGGGAAGAGGGGAAGAGGGGACGGGGAGGACATGGGGTCGGTGGGACATGGGAACGGGGGGACATGGGGATGTGGGGACATGTGGACGGGGTGACATGGGGACATGGGCAAATGGGGACGAGGGAACAGGATGGAAGAAGTTGTTAGAAGTTGTTTGAAGTTGTTAGAAGTTGTTTTAAGCTATTTTAAGTTGTTAGAAGTTGTTTGAAGTTGTTAGAAGTTGTTAGAAGTTGTTTGATGTTGTTGAAGTTGTTAGAAGTTGTTAGAAGTTATTAGAAGTTGTTTTAAGCTATTTGAAGTTGTTAGAAGTTGTTTGAAGATGTTTGAAGTTGTTAGAAGTTGTTTGAAGTTGTTTTAACCTGTTAGAAGTTGACGTTTTTGGACGTTGTATGACATTTTTAGACATTGTTGGAAGTTGTTTGAAGTTGTTTTAAACTGTTTTAAGTTGTTAGAAGTTGTTGGAAGTTGTTTTAAGTTTTTTTTAAGTTGTTGAAGTTTTTAGACATTGTTAGAAGTTGTTTGAAGTTGTTAGAAGTTGTTTGAAATTGTTTTAAGTTGTTGGAAGCTATTTGAAGTTGTTAGAAGTTCTTGGAAGATGTTTGAAATTGTTAAAAGTTGTTTGAAGTTGTTAAAAAGTTGTTGGAAGTTGTTGGAAGTTATTTGAAGTTGTTTGAAGTTGTTAAAAGTTGTTAGAAGATGTTGGAAGTTGTTTTAAGTTGTTGGAAGTTGTTGGAACCTATTTGAAGTTGTTAGAAGTTGTTAAAAGATGTTTGAAGTTGTTAAAAGTTGTTTGAAGTTGTTTGAAGTTGTTTTAAGCTGTTTTAAGTTGTTGGAAGCTATTTGAAGTTTTTAGAAGTTCTTGGAAGATGTTTGAAGTTGTTAAAAGTTGTTGGAAGTTGTTTAAAGTTGTTGAAAGTTGTTAGAAGATGTTGGAAGTTGTTGGAAGTTATTTGAACTTTTTAGAAGTTGTTGGAAGTTGTTGGAAGTTGTTGGAAGCTATTTGAAGATGTTGGAAGTTGTTGGAAGTTATTTGAACTTTTTAGAAGTTGTTGGAAGTTGTTGGAAGTTGTTGGAAGTTGTTGGAAGCTATTTGAAGTTTTTAGAAGTTCTTGGAAGATGTTTGAAGTTGTTAAAAGTTGTTTGAAGTTGTTAAAAGTTGTTGGAAGTTGTTGGAAGTTATTTGAAGTTGTTAAAAGTTGTTTGAAGATGTTTAAAGTTGTTTGAAGTTGTTAGAAGATGTTGGAAGTTGTTGGAAGTTGTTGGAAGTTATTGGAAGTTTTTTTAAGTTGTTGAAGTTTTTAGACATTGTTAGAAGTTGTTTGAAGTTGTTAGAAGTTGTTTGAAATTGTTTTAAGTTGTTGGAAGCTATTTGAAGTTGTTAGAAGTTCTTGGAAGATGTTTGAAATTGTTAAAAGTTGTTTGAAGTTGTTAAAAAGTTGTTGGAAGTTGTTGGAAGTTATTTGAAGTTGTTTGAAGTTGTTAAAAGTTGTTAGAAGATGTTGGAAGTTGTTTTAAGTTGTTGGAAGTTGTTGGAAGTTATTTGAAGTTGTTAGAAGTTGTTAAAAGATGTTTGAAGTTGTTAAAAGTTGTTTGAAGTTGTTTGAAGTTGTTTTAAGCTGTTTTAAGTTGTTGGAAGCTATTTGAAGTTTTTAGAAGTTCTTGGAAGATGTTTGAAGTTGTTAAAAGTTGTTGGAAGTTGTTTAAAGTTGTTGAAAGTTGTTAGAAGATGTTGGAAGTTGTTGGAAGTTATTTGAACTTTTTAGAAGTTGTTGGAAGTTGTTGGAAGTTGTTGGAAGCTATTTGAAGTTGGAAGTTATTTGAACTTTTTGAAGTTGTTGGAAGTTGTTGGAAGTTGTTGGAAGTTGTTGGAAGTTGTTTGAAGTTGTTTGAAGTTGTTAGAAGTTGTTAGAAGTTGTTAGAAGTTGTTATAAGTTGTTAAAAGTTGTTAAAAGTTGTTTGAAGTTGTTGGAAGTTATTTGAAGTTGTTAAAAGTTGTTTGAAGTTGTTTAAAGTTGTTTGAAGTTGTTTGAAGTTGTTAGAAGATGTTGTAAGTTGTTTTAAGTTGTTAAAAGTTGTTAGAAGTTGTTGGAAGTTGTTAAAAGTTGTTAAAAGGTGTTAAAAGTTGTTGGAAGTTGTTTGAAGTTGTTGGAAGTTGTTGAAAGTTATTTGAAGTTGTTATAAGTTGTTAAAAGGTGTGAAAAGTTGTTTGAAGTTGTTTGAAGTTGTTTGAAGTTAGTTGAAGTTGTTTGAAGTTGTTTTAAGCTGTTTTAAGTTGTTAGAAGATGTTGGAAGTTGTTTTAAGTTGTTAAAAGTTGTTAGAAGTTGTTGGAAGTTGTTAAAAGGTGTTAAAAGTTGTTTGAAGTTGTTGGAAGTTATTTAAAGTTGTTATAAGTTGTTAAAAGATGTTAAAAGTTGTTTGAAGTTGTTAAAAGTTGTTTGAAGTTGTTTTAAGCAGTTTTAAGTTGTTGGAAGATGTTGGAAGTTGAAGTTTGTAGATGTTTGAAGTTTTTAGACATTGTTAGAAGTTGTTTGAAGTTATTAAAAGTTGTTTGAAGTTGTTCGAAGTTGTTAGAAGTCGTCGGAAGTTGTTAGAAGTCGGAAGTTGTTAGAAGTTGTTTGAAGTTGTTAGAAGTTGTTTGAAGTTGTTAAAAGTCATTGGAAGTTGGTTGAAGTTGTTTGAAGTTGTTAGCAGGTTGTTGAAATTTGTTGTCGGGAAGTCTTGACCTGAAATTACTGACCTACTTTCATCACTTCCGTTTTTGACTCTCTGTAGGCTTAAATTTGACTGTTTAGTCGTTTTCTTTGTTTTAATGTTAAATAACTTTGACTTGAAGTTTTATTCTTGACCTCAAACTGTATTTCAGTGTATAAAACGTCTCATAAAAGGTCCAGAAATCGATTGAGTTTCCAGTAGAAATCTTTTTAGTTCTTTTTCTTCAAATGTTTTGGGTTCATTTAATTCATTCATTTACAATTATCCCCTCTGGAGAGCTCATCACTCCAACACGGAGCATTGTCCTTTCACCTGAATCTTTCTCAGCCGTATAGAACGGATCGTCCGACTGGCCATCTCGGACTCTACCTGCTGTAAACATTACAAAGGAGCCTGTTGATTAACCGGTCCGTCTTAAAGCGGCGGCAGTCCTCCCAGATGTCTTTAAGAGCCGTAACCGACAGAACCAGAATAATAGGAACCAGAGAAACCTCCGGCTGGAAGGCCTCCACCACGGGAACAAAGTTGAGAGCAGCGAGGAAGATGAAGTAGACGTTGGCGAAGCGATGAAGCTGCTCGAACAGGTTCTTGGGCAAGAAGGACAGCAGGGAGTACTTGGTAGTCTGGATCCTGTTCCCTCTATACGACCTCAGGGTCCGACTCAGGTCCTCATCCTCTGTGGACGAAGACACCACCACCCTCTTCATCCTCAGCTGCTTCTTGGTAGACTGAAGGTGGGACGGATGCTCCAAACTACACGAGTCCACTGCTCCAGTGGATCAACCGGAGGGTTGAGGCCTTCTCTCCCTGCAGGTGATCTAATCTGAACTACATCTGATCTAATCTGAACTACGTCTAATCTAATCTGAACTACATCTGATCTAATCTGAACTACATCTGATCTAATATGAACTACACTCTGTCTCTGTCTTTGTCTCTGCGGTCATGTCGTCCGTCCCTCGGTCCAGTCTCAGTGAAGTGTGGACAGGCAGGTGCGACAGGTGGACGTTTGATTCAATGGCCACTCCTCTGGCAGGAACTCAGGCTGTAAACTGTCAGAGTCCAAAGTTGAATTGAGGGACAGCTGTTGTAGCTCCGCCCTGTTCAAAGCTAGAGAGAAACCGGTGGAGGTTTTACACACGTTCACTTTGAATATCTATTTTCCTTCAGTCAGATGTTTTATGATGTTTGCAGACCGTTAATAAACCTGAACAGATTTACTGGTAGAACAACATTCTCTGGACCTGCTGTGGTCTGTGGGAAACAGATTATTAATATTCATCCAGGATAATAATGAACACTCATAAAGTATTGATAAGGGTTCATAATTATGGGTCAGTACCCAACCAATAACCAAACAGTACAGGGAGCAGCTGTAGGGAGCAATCACTGACAGGAAGTCCCTCTGAGACAGTGAACAGTGAGTCTGAGCAGCAACTGGTGGAGCACAGTTTATCAATAACTTAAATATGAATTAATAATCTATTTAGTCCTTTAATTAGCTCCTGAATCCTACCCTGAATCCTGAATCGTCCCGAGTCGTCCCCTGAGTCGTCCCCTGAATCGTCCCGAGTCGTCCCCTGAGCCGTCCCCTGAGTCGTCCCCTGAGTCGTCCCGAGTCGGTCCTCCATCTGAGCACCCCACTCACCCACAGAACACCCGCGCCACGTTGTTGTTGACCCTCTTGTCGAACACGTAGCGCCGGTAGTCCTCCAGAGCGTCTTTGATGGCGATGACAGCGAGGACCACCAGCAGAGGGATCATGGTGATCTCCTTCTGAAAGGCCTCCACGACCGGAACCCAGTTCAGCAGCGCCAGGAACAGGAAGTAGAGGTTGGCTGCCCTGCAGAGTCAGAGCACAGCAGCAGGCTAGGAGGAAGGAGCCTTAAAACCAGGAAGTGAAACCAGACCAGACCTAGATACTGCATGCATCTTTGGCCTGAGCCTGTTCTGGGATTCTGAACCAGTTCACCACAGCCCTGTTTTTAATTTGAGACATCGTTCTTTCTCAGTATTACTCAGAGTTTCTGTGACTGGTCGTTTCACGTCATCCGACTCCATTAAGTTCAGAATTAAAAAAATCAGTGCAGAAGCTGATTGGTCCTCAGAGTGACCCAACAAACCTCAGTATAAACACAGCGGAGACAGAAACTGAGGGCCGGAGGTGGGTGGAGCCAGAGATGATAAAAACACTCAGTGTGATGGCTCCAGGTGTGATGGACAGTTGTGATTTATTGTGGTATCAAACAACTGTAGGTGAGAAGTAGACATGTTTGACCTCTGACCTGTGGAACTGCTGGAACAGGTTCATGGGGATGAAGGTCAGCAGGCTGTACTTGGTGGTGCGGATGGCGTTGCTCTTGTAGTTTTTGGATGCAGATTGGTGCTCCTGATGGTGCGGTCCGTGACGGGCGAACACCGTCCTCCGCCTCCCCCCCGCACTCTGAGGGGAGCTCTTGGTGGACAGTCCATCGGGAGGGGAGTAGCAGCCTCGCCCCGACTCCCCCGCTAGCAGCTGTCTGCAGCGATGCTGCACCCAGTGGAAGCGCTCCATCTGCAGCCGAAGCTCAATCAAGTCTCCTCCTCCTCCTCCTCCTCCTCTCTGCTCCTCTGCTCCCTCTCTGCTCCTCTCTGCTCCTTGCTCACAGTGTCCTCATCCTACAGAAACAGATTTATTATTAATATATAAATCATAATAACTTTAAACTCTCTCACGGATCTCAAGATGAACCAACGAAGCTGCAGTTCTAACAAACACAGTGAAAATAAAACAATAAGAAACATGCTGAATTATTTCATCACACGCGTGATCTAAGAATGAAAGAAAACATGGAGGGTTTTAATAGTGAAGGCCAGTTCATCACTAATGTTTATTATTATAATCCTCTAACATCTCATGATGAAACAGTCTGACATCCTTCGCACACGGCTGACACACAACGCAGGACCGCAGTGTGATGTCACTAACACATGTGTCTGGCTCCTCCCCTTTCCTTCCTGAACCACAGAGCAGAGATGTCCTCTGAGCTGCGGTCTCCTACTTCCCTCCTGATCAGTGATGCTGGACTTCCAGAGACGTGTTTACATTCTGCTGAAGAGTAAATCTGAACAAACACAGACGGCAGACTTCCATTAAGAAGTGAATAAACCTGTTTCATGGAGGAACCTGGTCAGACAGGAGGTTTCCTCATGAACCCTCCAAGGATCCATTGGAACTCAGTGATGTCTCTCTGCTTCATTCCTGAACATTAACTGTAATGAACATAAACGCTGTTTATAAAATGAGACGTGTTCATAAATATCTTGATGATGTAACAGATCGTGATTATAAAAGATAATATTGAGGTGCAGCTCCTTCTGATCATCTGGACAGACAACTGAAAGAGGACAGACAGAAGACAGACAGACAGAGACGACAGACAGAAGACAGATGGAAGAAAGACAGACAGACAGATGACAGACAGAAAACAGAGGACAGAAAGAAAGAAGACAGAGGGCAGACAGAAGACAGAGAGACAACAAACAGATGACAGACAGAGGAGAGACAGAAGACAGACAGACAGAAAGACGACAGACAACAGACAGAGGAGAGACAGAAGACAGATGACAAACAGAGGACAGACAGACAGACAGAAGACAGACAGACGATAGACAGATGGCAGAAAGAAGACAGAAAGACGACAGACAGAGGACAGACAGAAGAATAACAGACAACAGAGGGAGGACAGAGGGCAGACAGAAGACAGAGGACAGACAGAAGACAGACAGACAGATAGAGGAGAGACAGAAGAAAGTGGACAGACAGAGGAGAGACAGACGACAGACAACAAACAGACGACAGACAGAAAGACAGAAAACAGAGAGGACAGAAAGATGACAGACAACAGACAGAGGAGAGACAGAAGACAGATGACAAACAGAGGACAAACAGACAGAAGACAGAGGACAGACAGACAGACGACTGAAAGACGACAGACAGAGGACAGACAGAAAACAGACAGATGACAGACAGACAGACGACTGAAAGACGACAGACAGAGGAGAGACAGAAAACAGACAGATGACAGACAGAAGACAGACAGACGACAGAGAGACGACAGACAGAAGACAGAGGACCGACAGAAGACAGACAGACGATAGACAGAAGACAGACAGACAAAGGACAGAGAGACGACAGACAGACGACAAACAGAGGACAGACAGACAACAGACAAAGGACAGACAGAGGACGTGTCCTCTGAGCGCAGCATGTTGTTTTTAAACCAGGACTAATCACACATGATGAACACATTCAACATGAACATGTGATTCAAACTCCTGGAGAATCAGCTGATGGCTGCAGACTACAGGACTGCTGAGGTCAGAGGTCAGAGGAGAGCCCTGCATGGAGCTGTGTGCAGGAGAACATCAGGAACATTAAGAAGAATTCAGCTGATACAACATGTTTACCAGCAGACAGACAGACTGACATCAATCAACTCACACAAACAACTAACAACATTAAAATATCAATAAATCAGGATAATCCTCAAAGGGGGCGGGGCCTCACTCAGGTAAACGTACTGACACCTGTACAGTTACATTGCAGCCTGAAGACACGCCTGTTTACTCTGCTGCTTATCTGACGGACTGTCCCACCGAGGGACAGAGCCATGGACAGACAGACACAGAGACATCGCCGATGAAGCTGTCCATATAAAGTTCAATGTTGTAATATCTCATGAAGTTAATAAATAAAAAGTACTGGTGAAAATAAAGAAGAGGTCGGCTTGCAGCTCCTCCGACTGAACACAGTCTTCCGGTCCTCTGATGGATGAACGGAAACCTTTCAGTAACCGGACTGAACTCACCTGCTTTGTGTCCCGAGCCGCCGGGACTCCGGTCGGTAACTGAGCGGAGAGCTCCGTACGAACAGCCACCGACGGACACCGAGCAAGACGGAAACAGCAGCAGCGACGTGTTCCGCTTCACGGGGAAACGAGCTCCGACGCACTTCCGCTGGAAAAGAGTCACATTTAACGTTCATCCAGGGCCAGACGCAGCACGCGCCAACTTCAGCACGAGCTAATAACTGCATGAAATATTGTGTTTATTTAATTTAATTCGGCATTAACGTGATCTGTTTTACACACCGTGGAAATAATATTTCACACATCTGCATGAGGTCACTTTTCTAATGATCATAACAAAACTAAACTGGTAACGTTATTAAAACAATATGTGATATCCGGCTGACAGTTTCACTTCCGGTTTATATTAAGAATAATTAAAACGGTATACTGTAAACAGCCTTTAAAGACGAAGATCAGTTTCCCCATTTCTTCCAGAGGACCTGTGTCTGTGTCATGTGACAGACATCAGCTGATCAGCCAGCAGGCGGAAGCAGAAGCCAACATGGTGGAGTTTCTGAGCAGGTTACCGGAGACGGACTGTCTAACGGTGAGTGTCCGCTGAGGGACAGATGGGGACAGGAAGTTTTGGACAGCTGAGAGACACTCAGGAGTCCAAACACACTTCCAGTTAGAGCCGCTTTATTTATTTATTTAGGACTCGTAGTGCATGATGGGTAAGATGTTAAACATGTAGCAGAGTTCTGGATGTCCCCCTGTCTGTAGACATGTCCGTTTTCATGTTGTGACGTGTGTTGTTGTGTATTAATGTGTGTTGGTGTGTGTTAATGTGTGCTGGTGTGTGCTGGTGTGTGTTAGTGTGTGTTAATGTGTGCTGTTGTGTGTTGGTGTGTGCTGCTGTGTGTTAATGTGTGTTGGTGTGTGTTGTGTGTGCTGGTGTGTGTTAGTGTGTGTTAGTGTGTGCTGGTGTGTGTTGGTGTGTGTTGTGTGTGTGCTGGTGTGTGTTAATGTGTGTTGGTGTGTGTTAGTGTGTACTGGTGTGTGCTGGTGTGTGTTGGTGTGTGTTGGTGTGTGTGTTGTGTTGGTGTGTGTTGATGTGTGTGCTGGTGTGTGTTGTGTGTGTTGATGTGTGTGCTGGTGTGTGTTGTGTGTATTGGTGTGTGTTGTGTGTGCTGGTGTGTGTTGGTGTGTGTTGTGTGTGTTGGTGTGTGTGTGTTGTGTGTGTTGGTGTGTGTTGTGTGTGTTGGTGTGTGTTGTGTTGTGTGTGTTGGTGTGTGCTGGTGTGTGCTGGTGTGTGTTGGTGTGTGTTGTGTGTGTTGTGTGTGCTGGTGTGTGTTGGTGTGTGTTGGTGTGTGTTGATGTGTGTTGGTGTGTGTTAATGTGTGCTGTTGTGTGTTGGTGTGTGCTGGTGTGTGTTAATGTGTGTTGGTGTGTGTTAATGTATGTTGGTGTGTGTTGGTGTGTGTTAATGTGTGTTGGTGTGTGCTGGTATGTGTTAATGTGTGTTGGTGTGTGTGTTAGTGTGTGTTGGTGTGTACTGATGTGTGTTGGTGTGTGCTGGTGTGTGCTGGTGTGTGTTAGTGTGTGCTGGTATGTGTTGGTGTGTGCTGGTGTGTGTTGGTGTGTGTGTTGGTGTGTGTTGTGTGTATTGGTGTGTGCTGGTGTGTGTTGGTGGGTGTTGATGTGTGTTGTGTGTGTTGGTGTGTGTTGGTGTGTGTTGATGTGTGTTAATGTGTGCTGTTGTGTGTTAATGTGTGTTGGTGTGTGTTAATGTGTGTTGGTGTGTGTTAATGTATGTTGGTGTGTGTTAATGTGTGTTGGTGTGTGCTGGTGTGTGTTAATGTGTGTTAATGTGTGTTGGTGTGTGTTAGTGTGTGTTGGTGTGTGCTGGTGTGTGCTGGTGTGTGTTAATGTGTGCTGGTGTGTGCTGGTGTGTGCTGGTGTGTGTTGGTGTGTGTTGGTGTGTGCTGGTGTGTGTTGGTGTGTGCTGGTGTGTGTTAGTGTGTGCTGGTGTGTGCTGGTGTGTGTTGATGTGTGTGCTGGTGTGTGTTGGTGTGTGCTGGTGTGTGTTGATGTGTGTTGGTGTGTGTTGGTGTGTGTTGGTGTGTGTTGGTGTGTGTTGATGTGTGCTGGTGTGTGTGCTGGTGTGTGTTGGTGTGTGTTGGTGTGTGTGTGTGGTGTTTGCTGGTGTGTGTTGATGTGTGTGTGTTGTGTGTGTTGGTGTGTGCTGGTGTGTGTTGGTGTGTGTTGATGTGTGTGTGTTGTGTGTGTTGATGTGTGTTGGTGTGTGTTGATGTGTGCTGGTGTGTGTTGATGTGTTGGTGTGTGTGTGTTGGTGTGTGTTGGTGTGTGCTGGTGCGTGTTGGTGTGTGTTGATGTGTTGGTGTGTGTGTGTGTTGATGTGTTGGTGTGTGTGTGTGTTGTGTGTGTTGTGTGTGTTGGTGTGTGCTGGTGTGTGCTGGTGTGTGTTGGTGTGTGATGATGTGTGTTAGTGTGTGTTGATGTGTGTTGGTGTGTGCTGGTGTGTGTTGGTGTGTGCTGGTGTGTGCTGGTGTGTGTTGATGTGTGTTGATGTGTGTTGGTGTGTTAGTGTGTGCTGATGTGTGCTGATGTGTGCTGATGTGTGCTGATGTGTGCTGGTGTGTGCTGGTGTGTGTTGGTGTGTGCTGGTGTGTGTTGGTGTGTGTTGGTGTGTGTTGATGTGTTGATGTGTGTTAGTGTGTGTTGATGTGTGCTGGTGTGTGTTGGTGTGTGTTGGTGTGTGTTGGTGTGTTAGTGTGTGTTGATGTGTGCTGGTGTGTGTTGGTGTGTGCTGATGTGTGTTGGTGTGTGTGTGCTGGGTGCGTGCTGGTGCGTGTTGGTGTGTGTTGATGTGTGTGTTAATGTGTGTTGGTGTGTAGTTGTGTCACAGGGTGGTGGACGGTCTTTGTGGGCGGGAGCCTCCTCTCAAGATGGACCGCAGCGCCACCTGGAGCCTGCAGGAGTGGCTGCAGCTGATCCGGTCTCTGAAGGACATGTTCCGCTGGGCTGTGGGGACGGACAGCTCCGACCAGGAGGTGAGATGGAGAGACATGAATGTCCTCTTCAGACGAGACTGTATTACAGACAAACCATCCACCTGTCCCCTTGTCCTTCTGTCCCCCTGTCTTCCTGTCCTACTATCTTCCTTTCCACCTGTCCCCCTGTCCACCTGTCCAGGTGCTGGCCCTGCTGTCCGACGTGGGCAGCAGCCGTGCTGATGTGGTTCTGGGTGTCCTGCGGTCCCGTCAGGAGGAGGTCCGTCTTTCCCTGCTGGACTCCACGTACTCGATGTCCTCTGCTACTCTGCAGGACTTTGAGTGGCAGCTGAAGGTGAATCACTGATGTCTTCAATTTCTTATTTTAAATGTTATTTTACGGTTAACATGTTGCTACGGTCACGCTGTAATCCTCCTCATAGACTCATTACATTATTATTATTATTATTATTGTTATTATTATTATTAATGAACACATTTTAATAGTGAATCAGTTCAGTATGAAACGCAAACACTGAGCATGCGAGGAAGCTTCATGTCTCTGATTGGACAAGGTTCTGCCTGCATAATCACTGAGCTGTTATTAAGACATGAGACATCACGAGACATGTGAGACACTGTCCCCTGAAACACTGTCCCCCTGCAGTTAGCTCTGTCCAGTGATAAGATCTCATCCCTCCACACGCCCCTGCTCAGCCTCAGTCTGGATGTGAGGGAGAACGGAGCCCTGCAGCCGGTTACTATGGAGATGAGCAGAGATGAACTGAGCACGCTCATCACTTCATTGGAAGCTGCTAATAAGGTAGAGACACACCGGAGTCCTCCGGAGACATCACCGTCTTCTCTGCACTCTTCTTCATTCTAAAAAAAAAAATCAGCTGTCAGATGTGTTACCGTGGCAACAGCTGATGTACAGAGCTCATCTCCTTCCAAAACTGAACAAACAAACAAAAAAGAGATTTTATAACTGACCAAAACAAAAACACCATTAAACTAAAGACTTAAACATACCTATCGAAATACAGCAACATATTCCTGATTCTTCTGAGATGAATAATCTCGAAAAACACAGCAAATAGATCCTACAAACACAGAACAGCATCATGTGACTTCTGTCTTCCTTCTGTGATGGTTCTCATAAATGTCCTCAGTAGTTTGCCCTCCACACCAGCAATAGGCGCTATGAGCCAGTTTAAATGTGACTGATCTTCCTGCAGAGAAGCGTATCGAACTCTATAGTGATTAATAAAGAAAAGAACGGCTTTAAAACGATATATATATATTATATAATATATTGTTAACTTCAATACTGAAGTTCATCTATATTTATATCTCTGTTCAGGACTGTTTATATAACCTTTAACGTGTGGCGAAATCATATGTAAATATATATAACCTTTAACATGTGGTGAAGTCATGTAAATATATGTAACCTTTAACATTATATCATATATATATATATATATGTATATGTATGGGTATATATACATATATATATATATATATATATATATATATATATATATATATATATTAATGTGTGTGTTGCAGGTCGTGCTGCAGTTGAAGTGATGGACATATTTTGGACCAGTGACCTGTTTGCAGCCGTCGACTGCGGAACATCCAGAAGAATCGGCTTTATTTGTATAAAAGAGTCATTGTTTCTGCTGCAGAGCTGATGACAAATCATCTGATGTCATGTTTTCTGTTTATGAGCAGCTGATCACTCACTTTATGTTTTTGTATCATTAACGTCCTGAATAAAAGTTTCTTGTTGATGTTGAATTTTATTTTACGTAGTTTCATTTCCACATGAATTATAAACAGTTGATTGTGATGTGACTGTAGTTAACATGGAGCAGTGATGCTGCAGTCATGATCAATAGTATTATTCTAAATCTCTGTATCATAAAACAGTTTTACCTCTTTAATCCGACCTTGTAGATTTAATTTTAAACTTATAAAGTACACATTTGTCCTATCAGGCTTCACTCAATTTCCTATAAAGACTGACATGTTTTTAGGAAGTTAATCAGAAATCAGATCCTCCTCTGGCCCTTCACATTGTGCTCTGATGATTCATGTTTATTTTAATATTTTTTAAAAATTCTAGAACCTCAATAAAACTCAGGAACCACCACAACTCCTCAAAAATATTGATTAGGTAACCAAGCAGGTAGGGTGGTGTTCAAGTAGGGTGGTGTTCAGGTGGGGTGGTGTTCAGGTAGGGTGGTGTTCAAGTAGGATGGTGTTCAGGTAGGGTGGTGTTCAAGTAGGATGGTGTTCAGGTAGGGTGGTGTTCAAGTAGGGTGGTGTTCAGGTAGAGCCGGAGGATCCAAACCATCTGAGAGACCTTCAGAGGTTCTACAGAGATGAGAACCTTCTAGAATCAACCTTCAGACAAATCTGTTAAACCCATTAGAACAACTTTAAACTAAATAAATATAGTAAATAAACCAGCTGTTACAGACTGTTGACTTCAATACTGAAGTTCATCTATATTTATATCTCTGTTCAGGACTGTTTATATAACCTTTAGCGTGTGGCGAAATCATATGTAAATATATATAACCTTTAACATGTGGTGAAGTCATATGTACTGTTTATATAACCTTTAACATGTGGGGAAATTATATGTAAATATATATAACCTTTAACGTGATGATATTATATGTAAACATATGTAACCTTTAATATGTGGTGAAGTCAAATGTAAATATATATAACCTTTAAAACATGGTGAAATGATATGCAAATATACATAACCTGTAACGTGTGGGGAAATCATACGTAAATATATATAACCTTTAATATGTGATGAAATCATTTTTAAATATATATAACCTTTGACATGTGAAGAAGTAATTGATGAAAATATATATAACATTTAACACGTGGTGAAGTCATATGTAAACATACAGTGGGTACGGAAAGTATTCAGACCCCTTTACATTTTTCACTCTTTGCTTCATTGCAGCCATTTGCTAAAATCAAAAAAGTTCATTTTATTTCTCATTAATGTACACTCAGCACCCCATCTTGACAGAAAAAAACAGAAATGTAGAAATTTGTGCAAATTTATTAAAAAAGAAAAACTGAAATATCACATGGTCATAAGTATTCAGACCCTTTGCTGTGACACTCATATTTAACTCACATGCTGTCCATTCCTTCTGATCCTCCTTGAGATGGTTCTACTCCTTCATTGGAGTCCAGCTGTGTTTAATTAAACTGATTGGACTTGATTAGGAAAGGCACACACCTGTCTATATAAGACCTTACAGCTCACAGTGCATGTCAGAGCAAATGAGAATCATGAGGTCGAAGGAACTGTCCAAGGAGCTCAGAGACAGAGTTGTGGCAAGGCACAGATCTGGCCAAGGTTACAAAATAATTTCTGCAGCACTCAAGGTTCCTAAGAGCACAGTGGCCTCCATAATCCTTAAATGGAAGAAGTTTGGGACGACCAGAACTCTTCCTAGACCTGGCCGTCCAGCCAAACTGAGCAATCGTGGGAGAAGAGCCTTGGTGAGAGAGGTAAAGAAGAACCCAAAGATCACTGTGGTTGAGCTCCAGAGATGCAGTAGGGAGATGGGAGAAAGTTCCACAAAGTCAACTATCACTGCAGCCCTCCACCAGTCGGGGCTTTATGGCAGAGTGGCCCGACGGAAGCCTCTCCTCAGTGCAAGACATATGAAAGCCCGCATAGAGTTTGACAAAAAACACATGAAGGACTCCCAGACTATGAGAAATAAGATTCTCTGGTCTGATGAGACCAAGATTGAACTTTTTGGCGTTAATTCTAAGCGGTATGTGTGGAGAAAACCAGGCACTGCTCATCACCTGCCCAATACAATCCCAGCAGTGAAACATGGTGGTGGCAGCATCATGCTATGGGGGTGTTTTTCAGCTGCAGGGACAGGACGACTGGTTGCAATTGAAGGAAAGATGAATGCGGCCAAGTACAGAGATATCCTGGAAGAAAACCTCTTCCAGAGTGCTCTGGACCTCAGACTGGGCCGAAGGTTCACCTTCCAACAAGACAATGACCCTAAGCACACAGCTAAAATAACAAAGGAGTGGCTTCGGAACAACTCTGTGACCATTCTTGACTGGCCCAGCCAGAGCCCTGACCTAAACCCAATTGAGCATCTCTGGAGAGACCTGAAAATGGCTGTTCACCATCCAACCTGACGGAACTGGAGAGGATCTGCAAGAAAGAATGGCAGAGGATCCCCAAATCCAGGTGTGAAAAGCTTGTTGCATCATTCCCAAGACGACTCATGGCTGTACGAGCTCAAAAGGGTGCTTCTACTCAATACTGAGCAAAGGGTCTGAATACTTATGACCATGTGATATTTCAGTTTTTCTTTTTTAATAAATTTGCACAAATTTCTACATTTCTGTTTTTTTCTGTCAACATGGGGTGCTGAGTGTACATTAATGAGAAATAAAATGAACTTTTTTGATTTTAGCAAATGGCTGCAATGAAACAAAGAGTGAAAAATTTAAAGGGGTCTGAATACTTTCCACTGTATACAGTATATATACACTGTATATGTAACATTTAACACATGGTGAAGTCATATGTAAATATATATAACCTTTAACATGTGGGGATATCTTATGTTAATATATATAACCTTTAACATTTGGTGAAGTCACGTGTAAATATATATAAACTTTAACGTGTCAAATGAAAGTATATAAAACTTTTAAAGTGGTGAAATTATACGTGAATATATATACCCTTTAAAACGTGATATTAAATGCAAATATACATATCAACGTGGTGAAATCATACGTAAATATATATATAACCTTTAACGTGCTGAAGTAAATTGTACTGTTTATATAACCTTTACAAGTGGTCAAGTCATATGTAAATACATATAACCTTTAACATGTGGGGAAATCATATGTAAACATATTTAACCTTTAACATGTGGTTAAATCACATGTAAACATGTATAACCTTTAACATGTGAAGTCACACGTAAATATATATAACCTTTAAAACATGGTGAAATCATATACAAATATACATAACCTTTAACATGGGGAAATCAAACGTTAATATTTATAACCTTTAACATGTGGGGAAATCTTATGTTAACATATATAACCTTTAACATGTGGTGAAGTCATAAAAATATATTCAACTTTTTATACATGGTGAAGTCATATATAAATATATATATAACCTTTAACACGTGCTGAAGTAATATAGTGGTGTGAAAAAGTGTTTGCCTCCTTCCTGATTTCTTATTTTTTTGCATGTTTGTCACTTAAATGTTTCAGATAATCAAACAAATTTAAATATTAGTCAAAGATAACAAGTAAACACAAAATGCAGTTTTGAAATGAAGGTTTTCATTATTAAGGGAGAAAAACAATCCAAACCCACATGGCCCTGTGTGAAAAAGTGTTTCCCCCTAAACCTAATAACTGGTTGGGCCACCCTCAGCAGCAACAACTGCAATCAAGAGTTTGTGATAACTTGCAATGAGTCTTTTCCAGCTGTGGAGGAATGTTGGCCCACTCATCTTTACAGAGTTGTTGTAATTCAGCCACATTGGAGGGTTTTCCAGCACCAACCTACTTTTTAAGGTCATGTCACAGCATCTCAATAGATTCAGGTCAGGACTTTGACTAGGCCACTCCAAAGTCTTCATTTTGTTTTTCTTCATCCATTCAGAGGTGGACTTGCTGGTGTGTTTTAGATCATCATCCTGCTGCAGAACCCAAGTTGGCTTCAGCTTGAGGTCACGAACAGATGGCCGGACGTTCTCCTTCAGGATGTTTTGGTAGACGGTAGAATTCATGGTTCCATTTATCACAGCAAGTCTTCCAGGTCCTGAAGCAGTAAAACAGCCCCAGACCATCACACTACCACCACCATATTTTACTGTTGGTATGAGGTTCTTCTTCTGAAATGCGGTGTTACTTTTACGCCAGATGTAACGGGACACACACCTTCCAAAAAGTTCAACTTTTGTCTCGTCAGTCCACAGAGTATTTTCCCAAAAGTATTGGGGATCATCAAGATGTTTTCTGGCAAAAATGAGACGAGCCTTAATGTTGTTTTTGCTCAGCGGTGGTTTTGGTCTTGGAACTCTGCCATGCAGCCATTTCTGCCGAGTCTCTTTCTTCTGGTGGAGTCATGAACACTGACCTGAACTGAGGCAAGTGAGGCCTGCAGTTCTTTGGATGTTGTCGTGGGGTCTTTTGTGACCTCTCGGATGAGTCGTCTCTGCTCTCTCGGGGTAATTTTGGTCGGCCGGCCGCTCCTGGGAAGGTTCACCACTGTTCCATGTTTTCTCCATTTGTGGATAATGGTTCTCACTGTGGTTCTCTGGAGTCCCAAAGCTTTAGAAATGACTTTAGAACCTTTTCCAGACTGATAGATCTCAATTACTTTCTTTCTCATTTGTTCCTGAATATCTTTGGATCTCGGCATGATGTCTATCTTTTGAGGATCTTCTGGTCTACTTCACTTTGTCATGCAGGTCCTATTGAAGTGATTTCTTGATTGAGAACAGGTGTGGCAGTAATCAGGCCTGGGTGTGGCTTGAGAAATTGAACTCAGGTGTGATAAACCACAGTTAAGTTATGTTTTAACAGGAGGGGGCAAACACTTTTTCACACAGGGCCATGTGGGTTTGGATTGTTTTTCTCCCTTAATAATAAAAACCTTCATTTAGAAACTGCATTTTGTGTTTACTTGTGTTATCTTTGACTAATATTTAAATTGTTTGATGATCTGAAACATTTAAGTGACAAACATGCAAAAACAATTGGAAATCAGGAAGGGGGCAAACACTTTTTCACACCACTGTATAACCTTTAACGTGTGGTGAAATCATATTTAAATATAAATAACCTTTAACACGTGCTGAAGTAATTTATGTAAATATATATGTAACATTTAACACATGGTGAAGTCATATGTAAACATATATAACCTTTAACATGTTGGGAAGTCATTTGTACTGTTTATATAAGCTTTAATGTGTGTTGAAATTATATGCAAATATACCTAACCTTTAACATGTGGTGAAATCATATGTAAATATAAATAGCCTTTAACATATGGTAATGTCATATATAAATATATATAACCTTTTTTCAGTGATGAAGTCACGTGTAAATATATATAACCTTTAACACGTGGTGAAGTCATATGTACTGTTTGTATAACCTTTAACATGTGGGGATATCTTATGTTAATATATATAACCTTTAACATGTGGTGAAGTCATATGTACTGTTTGTATAACCTTTAACATGTGGGGATATCTTATGTTAATATATATAACCTTTAACATGTGGTGAAGTCACGTGTAAATATATATAAACTTTAACATGTGTCAAATGAAAATATGTATAACTTTTAACGTGGTAAAATTATACGTAAATATATATACCCCTTAAAACGTGGTGATATCATATGCAAATATACATAACCTTCAACGTGGGGAATTCATACGTAAATATAGATAACCTTTAACGTGTGCTGAAATCATATTTAAATATAAATAACCTTTAACACGTGCTGAAGTAATTTATGTAAATATATATGTAACATTTAACACATGGTGAAGTCATATGTAAACATATATAACCTTTAACATGTGGTGAAGTCATATGTTCTGTTTGTATACCCTTTAACATGTGGGGATATCTTATGTTAATATATATAACCTTTAACATGTGGTGAAGTCACGTGTAAATATATATAAACTTTAACGTGTCAAATAAAAATATATATAACTTTTAACATGGGGGGAAATCTTATATTAATATGTATAACCTTTAACATTTGGTGAAGTCACATGTAAATATATATAAACTTTAACGTGTCAAATGAAATTAGATACAACTTTTAACGTGTTGAAATTATACGTGAATATATATACCCTTTAAAATGTGGTGATATTAAATGCAAATATACATAACCTTCGACGTGGTGAAGTCATACGTAAATATATATAACCTTTAATGTGTGCTGAAGTAAATTGTACTGTTTATATAACCTTTACAAGTGGTCAAGTCATATGTAAATATACATAACCTTTAACATGTGGGGAAATCATATGTAAACATATGTAACCTTTAACATGTGGTGAAATCATATGTAAACATGTATAAACTTTAACATGTGGTGAAGTCACACGTAAATATATATAACCTTTAAAATGTGGTGAAATCATATACAAATATACATAACCTTTAACGTGTGGTGAAATCATAATTAAATATATATAACCTTTAAAATGTGCCGAAGTAATTTGTACTGTTTGTATAACCTTTAACAAGTGGTCAAGTCATATGTAAATATATGTAAACTTTAACATGTGGTGAAGTTATGTGTAAATATATATAGCCGTTAACATGTGGGGAAGTCATATGTAAATATATGTAACCTTTAACATGTGGTGAAGTTATATGTAAATATATATATAACCGTTAACATGTGGTGAAGTCATATGTAAATATATATAACCTTTAACATGTGGTGAAGTTATATGTAAATATATATAACCGTTAACATGTGGTGAAGTCATATGTAAATATATATAACCTTTAACGTGGGGAAATCAAACGTTAATATTTATAACCTTTAACATTTGGGGAAATCTTATGTTAACATATATAACCTTTAACATGTGGTGAAGTCATGAAAATATATACAACTTTTTATACGTGGTGAAGTCAAGTGTAAATATATATAAACTTTAACGTGAAGTCATATAAATATATATAACCTTTAACACGTGCTGAAGTAATATATATAAATATATATAACATTTAACATGTGAAGTCAAATGTAAACATATATAACCTTTAACATGTGGTGAAGTCATATGTAAATATATATAACCTGTAAACCAGCTGATGAGTCAGCAGAAAACAAATTTATAAGATGTCAGCATTTCATTTAAACTCCACACAAATTATTTTTATTTTCTGTGTTCTCCTACTGTCTGACACACACACACACACACACACACACACACACACACACACACACACACACACACACACACACACACACACACACACACACACACACCTGGCTTCATTCCCAGGATGTCACACACTGCTGTTTAGTCAAAGATATCAGAGACTCAGAGATACAAACACTGTAATCACCTGATTCACAGAACAAAGTTACATGATAGAGGAGGAGTGATGGAGTCCTCACTGGGAGGAGGAGGAAGAAGAGGAGGAGGAAAAGGAAGAACTGGAGGAGGATAATGAGGATGAGGAGGAAGAAGAGGAGGAGTAGAAGGATTGTTGGATCAAATAGTTGAGAGGCGTTCCTGTTCATGAGGAGGTAAAAGCCAAAGTTGATCTATTCTAAGTATCTTAAGTAAATAAACATGTCACATTACATGAATGTACATTACTTTATATTAAATTTATGTTAAATTTATATTACACCTTTTCTGTGTCTACGTATCGTTACTTTAAGGATCTGAAACTGAAACTGAACTGTGAGGTTTGTGAACCTTAATGGAGGGTATGTTGAGAGGATGTCTTTAACAGCAGCAGAGTTGGACACGCACACACGCACAACCATTCATGCAGAGTGTCTTCATTTCGCCTACAGACCAACACCAACAACACCTCCCGTTCCGGTTGAGAGCACATGTAGAGCATGAGAGGAAACTGTACAGTGTTTCATACAATGAGAGTTCAGCACACAGCGTCCCGCTGCTCCGCCTCCGGACGCTCACTCCGTCAGGACGTCCATTAGCTCCTCTGTCCACAGAAAGGATGTCCATCTGCTCCTCACTTCTGAACAAAGACAGCCTGTCCTCCGTGTCCTCGGCTCGGCCCGACAGAAACAGCCTCGCAGAGTTCCTTCAGCTGAGTTCAAAAGATTGTCATCGTAAAGCTGGAACGTCTCACTACAATCTAGTTTAGATAAGGAGAGGATTCTCCAGCGTCCATCTGCTGCTTCTTACGCTAAAAAGTACAATATGGTTCCTTTTAAATAGATAGAAGTTAAACCCTGTGAAAATATTGAGATTCTTGGTAAAGGCACAATATTCAGCCATGAGGAGAGAGCACTGCTACTATTGTGTCCTAGAGAAGCTCTAATCTATCTGCTGTTGGGGGCTTCTTGGTTTGGGAGGTTTCTGTCTGAAGCCGTGCTCAGACAAGCGGCTCACGTGTCCTCACATGGACGTCCATCACTGTCCTCAGGATGTCCTCAGCAGGAGGATCTTTGAACAGTTAACTAATTCCATTATTAAACACGTTCTCCTGTTGTGCACAGTGACGAGCCCTGAGGAGGAAGCTGCATGTGTTCAGGTTCAGTATCTACGACATCCCATAATCCAACATGTCATGATTCAACCCAGAGTTTAGTGTGCTTTATGTTTTCAGGTGTGGAGCTCAGGCTGCGGGACGGCATGTAGAGACTTCAACCTTCATCCAGATATTTAAAGCTCCTGGCAAAGACTCTCTGAACATTTAGATCCGACAACCTGGAGACCGACTGAATCCTTTTAAATGAACACAAGAGGAGGATTACAGGAACCTGCTGGATGCACTGGTGTCGCCATGGCAACTGGAGATGGTTTCTAATTGTCTGTGTATAAATTACAAAGTGGCATCCAGAAGATCTGTGCTACAGTTCTGCTTCAGATTATATAATAAAAGCATTCTGAAAATAAAAGTATAGTGATATAATAAATGCACTGGTCACAGTCACCTGATCTTCATCTAACCAACACCAGCGGAGCAGCGTGCTCGGCTCCGCCCCCTCCAACAGACACACCACAGCAGGAAAGTCGTGTTTGTATAGTTATTTAACAAATAATATTAAGATGAGGCTCCTCTTTGAGTCCGTCCAGCTGCTCATGTGATCCTCCTCCTGTGGTAACCTGTCACGTGATCCTCTCTGCAGACCTGCTGGAGCTCCAGCGGCTCGCATCACGCCTCAAGCCTCACGGTAAACACGCTAAACATGGATGATCTGCCACACGTCAACCTGCTCTCAGCTGCATGTGGACGTTTCTATATCTGTCAGTCATCGTATCACCTGATCAACCAGCTGACGTCACTGACAGACACCTGAGAAACACATCAGCACAGTTTAACTCATCACATGTCCTGCTGTCATGTGACTCCTCCCACTGACCCCAGTGATGTCACACAAGGAAAAACCTGAATTACAACAATTACAATATAAGTTATTAAATTTACATGCAATACTTGGAAAGATCGAATTAAACTAATAAAAAGATGAATGTTAATCTGAGGTCTGCTGCATGAAACCATGACGACCACCATGTCCGTCCCCCGTCTGTCCACCACACCTGTTACCTGTCCCCTCTCTAAGTGCTGCTGTTCCTACTTCCTGCTTCAGGACTGAACACAGATCACATACAGAGAACTCCAGACGATGCTAACTGTTAGCCACACCCACCTTGCTGACCTCACCACTTGTCTGTCTCCTGAAATGTGTCTTTAATTTGAACTTTGACCCCTGCCTCTCAGCATGGGGCTACATAATAAAGCAACCGTGAGCTAATGAAGCGAGCCCTCTATGATGTTATAGCGTGAGGAGGATGAGGCGGTTTGCAGACTAACAGGAAAGAGTGATGTGTCTGAACATGTTCAGCGACGGAGGGTTGCATCTGAATGTGTTGTTGACGGCATGGTGACATCATTGGTCGTTCTGTACCTGATTTCTCTGAAGAAAACGACACTGAGCGTGCTAACAGACGCTGTGAGGTCAGCGCAGGTAGACGTGGGACTACTTCCTGTTTGATCACGTCTTGTTCTTACTCTAAATGAAGTGATTATAATACAAAGCTTCTTTATCTTGAAATAAAAGAAACGCAGGTCAGTGAACATGCACTCAGCCCTGACGATGGAAAACATCTGTCCAACATCACAATGATACATGACAAACAGCTGGAGCACTCAACCAGGTGAGACTACCTGGTCGTCATGGAAACAGCGTCTGTTCATCAGCTTCAGCCATAACGAGGTGGAAACTGTCTTCGTTACCCACTGAGTGATTTTTTTTTTTTTTTTTTTTGCACTGGGCCCTGTTTTCTCAGTTTTTTACTGAAAGCAAATCATAGTTGTGTTTCATTCACATGCAGAGAGTGAGAGAACCGAAGAGAAGAATCAGAACCAAACAGAACCGAAGATCATAACGTCTGTTCAGCAGGTCTGGACTTAGAAACACCAGACCCGCACTGGCTCTTAAATATGGGAGTATTTCTGTCTATATCTATCTATGTGTGAATACAGCAAAAGTGATAGATTTTTTAATAAATTATATCTCTGTTATATATATTTATTTATATATTTTATATTAAATTGTATTTACATTGTAAAGATATCCAGTTCTACTCATTTTAAAACAGGATTTGTACAAATGTACCGCCGCTCCTCTGTTTCCACCGCTGTAACAGACCTAGCTAGTTTCTCCAGGAGGTCAGCGGCTCTCTGCCGCCGCCCTAGTGGACGTAGTACAGCCAGTAGACCAGGTTGAAGAAGGTGAAGGCGATGGGGAAGACCACGCGGGACCACTTGTCTATGGCGTTGACGTCTGTGAGGTCGGGAATCTTGACTTTGAGCTGTGACGCCCTCCTCCTCAGGCGGCTTTTCTTGTGGACCATCGGCCGGTCGATAGCCGGGCGGCCGTACAGGTCCCGGCTGGTCATCGGTTTACGGTACTGGATGCTGGCACTGTCGTACGAGAACATTGTGGCCCGAGGGTCGTTGAGGGCGCCCATTATGTCGGCTCCGCCCATCTCACTGGTCAGGTTGGTCAGCAGGATGTTACCATGAGCGTCCACCTGAGGAGGAGGTCATCAGAGGTCATCAGAAGTCAGCGTATTCATTTAAAACCAAACAGACATAAAGGTCAGATTTTGTGACCTGAACAAGTATGTTTGTACATTACAGACTTTACACGACATCATGGACTGACACAGACACGTAGAACACGTAAAACATGCACAACACAAAACACGTAGAACACGTAAAACACGTAGAACAAGCAGAACATGTAGAACACAGGGCACGTAGAACACAGAACATGTAGAACACAGAGCACGTAGAACACAGAACATGCAGAACACGTAGAACACAGACACACAGAACATGTAGAACACACAGAACATGCAGAACACATAGAACACAAAGACACGTAAAACACGCAAAACACACAGAACTCCGAACACGCAGACACATAAAGACACATAAAACACATATAACACACAGACCACGTAGAACACATAACACGCAGAACAAGCAGAGCATAAAAACACGTAGAACACATAGAACACGTAGAACACAGAACACGTAGAACATGTAGAACATTTAGAACACACAGAACATGTAGAACATGCAGAATACATAGAACACGTAGAACAAGCAGAACACGTAAAACACGCAAAACACAGAACACGTAGAACATAGAACACAAAGAACAAGCAGAACACAGAATACGTAGAACACAGAACACGCAGAATGCAGAACACGCAGAACACATAGAACACAGAGAACACGTAGAAAACGCAGAACACGTAGAAAACGCAAAACAGAACACAGAACGTAGAATAGAAAGACACGTAAAACACGTAGAACACAGACACGCAGAACTTGTAAAACACGTAGAACAAACAGAACACAGAACACAGAATACATAGAACACAGAACACGCAGAATGCAGAACACGTAGAACACGCAGAACACATAGAACACAGAGAACACGTAGAAAACGCAGACCACGTAGAAAACGCAAAACACAGAACACAGAATGTAGAATAGAAAGACACGTAAAACACGTAGAACACATACACGTTGAACACATAAAACACGTAGAACACATGTAGAATACAGAACATGCATAACATGCATAACACACAGAACACATAGACTATAAGGACACGTAAAACACGTAGAACACAGACCACGTAGACCACATAACACGCAGAACATGTAGAGCGCGTAGAACACACAGAACACGCAGTGCACATAGAGCACGGAGAACATGCAGAACACGTAGAACACATAGAACATGCAGAACAAGTAGAACACGCAGAACACGTAAAAATGTAGAACAAGCACAACATGTAGAACAAGCAGGACACGTAGAACACAGAACATGCAGAATACAAAGACATGTAAAACACGTAGAACGCAGAACACACAGAACACACAGAACACGTAGAACACACAGAACACGTACAACACGCAGAACACGTAAAACACGCAGAACACATAGAACACACAAAACACGTTGAACACGCAGAACATGCAGAATACATAGAACACAGAACATGTAGAACACAGAACATGCAGAACACGTAGAACATGCAGAACACATAGAATACAAAGACACGTAAAACACATAGAACACACAGACCATGTAGAACACAGAACATGCAGAACGCAGAACACCTAGAACACGCAGAATACGTAAAACATGCAGAACATGCAGAACATAGAACACACAGAATGCGTAAAACACGCAGAACACATAAAACACGTAGACCACGCAGAAAACACAGAACACGTAAAACACGTAGAACAAGCAGAACACACTGAATGTTGAACATGTAGAACACGCAGAACACGTAGAAAACGCAGAACACGTAGAAAATGCAAAACACAGAACACAACATGTAGAATACAAAGACACATAAAACACGTAGAACACAGACACGCAGAATACGCAGAAAATGCAGAACATGTAGAACACACAGAACATGTAGAACACGTAGAACACATAGAACACATAGAACACGCAGAACACGTAGAAAACGCAGAACACGTAGAAAACGCAAAACACAGAACGTAGAATACAAAGACACATAAAACACGTAGAACACAGACACGCAGAACACGCAGAAAATGCAGAACACGTCGAACACAGACACGCAGAACACATAGAACACACATGTAGAACACAGAACATGCATCACATGCATAACACGCAGAACACACCACGTAGACCACATAACACGCAGAACATGCAGAGCGCGTAGAACACACAGAACACGCAGTACACGTAGAGCACGGAGAACATGCAGAACACGTAGAACACGCAGAACATGTAAAACATGCAGAACACCAAGAACACGCAGAACACGTAAAAATGTAGAACAAGCAGAACATGTAGAACAAGCATGACGCAGAACACAAAACAGGCAGAATACAAAGACACGTAAAACACGTGGAACACAGAACACGTAGAACACGCAGAACACGTACAACACGCAGAACACGTAAAACACGCAGAACACATAGAACACACAAAACACATTGAACACGCAGAACATGCAGAACACGTAGAACATGTAGAACACAGAATATGCAGAACACATAGAACATGCAGAACACATAGAATATAAAAACACGTAAAACACGTAGAACACACAGACCATATAGAACACAGAACACGCAGAACGCAGAACACCTAGAACATGCAGAATACGTAAAACACGCAGAACACATAGAACATGGAACACACAGAACACGTAGAACACGCAGAACACATAAAACACGTAGACCACGCAGAACACGTAAAACATGCAAAACACGTAAAACACGTAGAACAAGCAGAACACAGAACATGTAGAACACAGAACATGCAGAACACGTAGAACAAGCAGAACACGTACAATAGGAAGACACGTAAAACACGTAGACCACGTAAAACATGCAGAACACAGAACATAGAACACAGAACACACAGAACATGTAAAATACATGAACCATTCAGAACACGTAGAACACAGAACACGCAGAACGCAGAACACGTATAATAAAAAGACACATAAAACACGTAGAACATGCAGATCACGTAAAACATAAAGAAACACGTAGAACACGTAGAACATAAATCACACAGAACATGCAGAACACGCAGAACAAGAACACGTAGAACATATAAAACACATAGAACAAGAAGAACACATAGAACATGCAGAACACGCAGAACATGTAAAACACGTAGACCACGCAGAAAACGCAGAACACGTAAAACACAGAACAAGCAGAACACAGAACACGTAGAACACAGAACACGCAGAGTGCAGAGCACGTAGAAAATGCAAAACACAGAACACAGAACATGTAGAATACAAAGACACATAAAACACAGAACACAGACACGCAGAAAACGGAGGACACGTAGAACACACAGAACATGTAGACCACGTAGAACACACAGAACATGTACAACACGCAGAACACGTAAAACACGCAGAACACACAAAACACATTGAACACGCAGAACATGCAGAACATGTAGAACACAGAACATGCAGAACATGTAGAACATGCAGAACAGAATACAAATACATGTGAAACACGTAGAACACACAGACCATGCAGAACACAGAACACGCAGAACGCAGAACACCTAGAACATGCAGAATACGTAAAACATGAAGAACACATACAAAACATAGAACACGTAGAACACGCAGAACACATAAAACACGTAGACTACGCAGAACACGTAAAACATGCAAAACACGTAGAACACCTAGAACAAGCAGAACACGTAGAACACAGAACATGTAGAATACAAAGACACATAAAACACATAGAACACTGACACGCAGAACATGCAGAAAACACAGGACACGTAGAACACACAGAACATGTAGACCACGTAGAACACGCAGAACATGTACAACACGCAGAACACGTAAAACATGTAAAACACGCAGAACACACAAAACACATTGAACACGCAGAACATGCAGAACACATAGAACACAGAACATGTAGAACACAGAAAATGCAGAACACGTAGAACATGCAGAACACAGAATACAAAGACACGTAAAACACATAGAACACAGACCATGTAGAACACAGAACATGCAGAGCACCTAGAACACGCAGAATACGTAAAACATGAAGAACACATACAAAACGTAGAACATAGAACACACAAAACACGTAGAACATGCAGAACACATAAAACACATAGACCACGCAGAACACGTAAAACATGCAAAACACGTAGAACACCTAGAACAAGCAGAACACGTAGAACATGTAGAACACAGAACATGCAGAACACGTAGAACAAGCAGAACACGTACAATAGGAAGACACGTAAAACACATAGACCACGTAAAACATGCAGAACACGGAGGACACGTAGAACATAGAACACAGAACACACAGAACATGTAAAACACATAAAACATTCAGAATACGTAAAACACGTAGAACAAGCAGAACACGTAGAACACAGAACATGTAGAACAAAGAACACGCAGAACACGTAGAATACAAAGACACATAAAACACGTAGAACATGCAGATCACGTAAAACATTCAGAACACATAGAACACGGAGGACATAGATCACACAGAACATGAAGAACACGTAGAACAAGAACACGTAGAACACGTAGAACAAGAAGGACACATAGAACATGCAGAACACACAGAACACGCAGAACATGTAAAACACGTAGGCCACGCAGAAAACGCAGAAAACGTAAAACATGCAGAATATGTAGAACGCAGAACACGTACAATACAAAGACATGTAAAACATGTAGACCATGCAGAACACACAGAACATGTAGAACATAGAACACACAGAACACGCAGAACACGCAGAATACAAAGACACGTAAAACACATAGAACACACAACACGTAGAACACAGAACACGGAGAATATGTAGAACACAGAACACGTCGAACACGCAGAACTCGTACAATACAAAGACACGTAAAACACGTAGACCACGTAGAACATGTAGACCACGCAGAACACAGAGAATACAGACACGTAAAACACGTAGAACACGCACATGTAGAACACAGAACACAGAACACGCAGAACAGAGAGAACACGCAGAACACGTAGAACAGACAGAACACGTAGAACACGTACAATACGAAGACATGTAAAACACGTAGACCACGCAGAACACGTAAAACGTGTAGAACACTTAGAACACGCAAAACACGTAAAACACATAGAACACGTAAAACACGTTGGCCACGCAGAACATGCAGAACATGTAGAACACGTAGAGCAGCCCCCTTGACCCCGCTAAAACAATATCAAAAGCCACACAAACACACACACACACACACACACACACACACACACACACACACACACACACACACACACACACACACACACACCCCTCTACCCACCTGAACTTTGTTGCTCTCCAGCCGACTCTTCTCGTTGTTGGACTTGGCCGCCTTTTCGGCCACCTTCTTCTGCAGGTGAGGGCCGCGACCGAAGAAGATGTAGTTGACAAAAGCGTATTCCAGCAGGGCGAGGAACACGAAGACGAAGCAGCCCATCAGGTAGATGTCGATGGCCTTCACATAGGGGATCTTAGGGAGCGTCTCCCTCAGGTGGGTGTTGATGGTGGTCATGGTGAGCACAGTGGTTATACCTGCAGACCAGAGGACAGTAACACACATCATGCGTCATACATACATGATACATCATCGTACACGATACATCATACATACATCATCATACATCGTACATCATAAATAATCTTACATCATACATACATCATAAATACATCATCATGCATCATACATACATCATCATACATTATCATACACCATCAAACATCATCATACATCATCATACATCACACACATCATCATACATTATCATACATCATCATGAATTATCAGACATCATCATACATTATCAGATCATCATCCATCTTACATACATACATTATCATACATCATCATACATCACACACATCATCATACATTATCATACATCATCATGAATTATCAGACATCATCATACATTATCAGATCATCATCCATCATACATACATACATTATCATCCATCATCATACATTAAAATATATTATCATACATCATCATACATTATCAAACATCATCATACATTAAAATACATTATCATACATTATCAGATCATCATCCATCATACATACATACATCATACATTATCATACATCATCATACATTAAAATATATTATCATACATCATCATACATTATCAAACATCATCATCCATCATACATCCATCATTGTACATTATCAAACATCATCATCCATCATCGTACATTATCTAACATCATCATCCATCATACATCCATCATTGTACATTATCAAACATCATCATACATTAAAATACATTATCATACATCATCATACATTATCAAACATCATCATCCATCATACATCCATCATTGTACATTATCAAACATCATCATCCATCATCGTACATTATCAAACATCATCATCCATCATACATCCATCATTGTACATTATCAAACATCATCATACATTAAAATACATTATCATACATCATCATACATTATCAAACATCATCATAGATCAGACATCATCATCATCATCATACATTATCATACATCATCATACATTATCAAACATCATTATAGATCAGACATCATCATCATCATACATTATCATACATCATCATACATTCATACATCATCATACAACATCATTCATCATCATGCATCATCATACGTCATACATTATCATAAATACATCATCATACAACATCATTCCTCATCATACATTATCAGACATCATCATACATCATACATACAGTACATCATCATACTTTATCAAACATCATCATACATATTACATTATCATACATCATAGTACATCATACATTATCATACATCATCATACATTATCACACATCATACATTATCAGACATCATCATACATCATACATACATCATCATACATATCATACATACATCATCATACATTATGATCATACATCATCATCATACATTATCATACATTCATATATTATCATACATGATCATACATACATCATACATCATACATAGATACATCATACATCATACATACATCATCATACATTATCAGACATCATACATTATCATACATCATAAATTATCATACATTATCATACATCATACATACATGATCATAAATGATCATACATCATCATACATTATCATACATCATCATACATACATCATATATTATCATACATGATCATACATCATACATGATCATACATCATACATAGATACATCATACATGATCATACATCATACATACATCATCATACATTATCAGACATCATACATTATCATACATCATCATATAACATCATACATCATCACACATTATCAGACATCTTACATCATCATACATTATCATACATCATCATATATTATCATACATCATCGTGCATTGTACATTATCATACATAATACATTATTGTACATCATACATTATCATACATCATACGTTATCATACATCATACATTATCAGACATTATCAGACATCATCATACATCAGACATCATCATACATTATCAGACATCATCATCATACATCATCACACATCATCATACATTATCATACATCATCATACATTATCATACATCATGCATTATCAGACATCATACATACATCATCATACATCATCACACATCATCATACATCATCATACATACACTATCATACATCATTATACATCATCATACATCATCAAACATCATCATACATCACACATACACCATCATACATCATTATACATCATCATACATCATCAAACATCATCATACATCACACATACACCATCATACATCACACATACACCATCATACATCATTATACATCATCATACATCATTATACATCATCATACATCATCAAACATCATCATACATCACACATACACCATCATACATCATTATACATCATCATACATCATCAAACATCATCATACATCACACATACACCATCATACATCACACATACACCATCATACATCATTATACATCATCATACACCATCATACATCATTATACATCATCATACATCATCAAACATCATCATACATCACACATACACCATCATACATCATTATACATCATCATACATCATCAAACATCATCATACGTCACACATACACCATCATACATCATTATACATCATCATACATCATCATATATCATCATACATTATCATACATCATAAATTATCATACATCATATATATATCATATGTCATACATGATACATTGTACAGCATATCTGGAGAATAATAAACACATTAAAACCCTGTCATTAAAACGCAGGGTAGAATGTAAATACAAACTCAATGGGATCATTTGTAAATCATGTAACCTCATATTTAATTAAAAGTATACCAAAGACAACATATCAAGTGTTGAAACTGTTTTCTGAAAAATATATTTTCATTTTGAATTTGATGAAAGCTACATGATGTGGTGGCGTGAATATGTTGCAGTTTTCATTATAAATACACCACGCTAAATATCACGTCACCCGACTGAACTGCTCATCTGTAAAGAAAGTAAAAGTCACTGACCTAAAGCTACTCTGGCAGCCGAGGCGTCATAATTTATCCAGAAGGAGACCCAGGACAGGATGGTGATCAGGGTGGACGGCATGTAGGTCTGCAGGATGAAATAACCAATGTTCCTCTTCAGCCTGAAGCTGAGGGACAGACGTGGATACGAGCCTATGGAGACAGAGGACAGGACTTCACCATGGTAACCATGGTAACATCATTCATTTCTGTTAATGACTCTGTTTATTACCTGTTGCAAACACAGCTTTCTTGGAGAGGGTCTGGTAGTCTATGATGGAGAACTGGGGCAGCTCGATGTTCTCCACCCCGGTGACAGAGCCAGCGTTACTTCCTCCCTGCCAGTAGAACTCGATGTCGTCGGTGGTGTATCCATCTGAGGGAGGAGCGGGTTCAACATCAGCTAACAACACCGAGATAACTGCTGGACACATTTTATTCACTTAGGATTTGATGAGAGAAGTTGAATGGGAGTCTATGGAGCCGGAGGCTTTTTGGAGCCGACCTCTAGTGGCACTCGCTGGTATTGCAGCTGAAGACACTTCTGCATTGGAACCATTTTACAGACCTGAAACTACAAACCTTTTTATATCCAGTCTGTAGTTTTATATCCAGACTGTAGTTTTCTATCCAGTCTGTAGTTTTCTATCCAGTCTGTGTTTTATATCCAGTCTGTATTTTTATATCCAGTCTGTATTTTTATATCCAGACTGTGGTTTTATATCCAGACTGTAGTTTTATATCCAGACTGTAGTTTTATATCCAGTCTGTCTTTTATATCCAGACTGTGTTTTATATCCAGTCTGTATTTTTATATCCAGTCTGTATTTTTATATCCAGACTGTGGTTTTATATCCAGACTGTAGTTTTATATCCAGACTGTAGTTTTATATCCAGTCTGTCTTTTATATCCAGACTGTGTTTTATATCCAGTCTGTAGTTTTATATCCAGTCTGTATTTTTATATCCAGTCTGTATTTTTATATCCAGACTGTGGTTTTATATCCAGTCTGTAGTTTTATTTCCAGTCTGTATTTTTATATCCAGACTGTAGTTTTATATCCAGTCTGTAGTTTTATTTCCAGTCTGTATTTTTATATCCAGTCTGTATTTTTATATCCAGTCTGTAGTTTTATATCCAGACTGTAGTTTTATATCCAGTCTGTCTTTTATATCCAGACTGTGTTTTATATCCAGACTGTGTTTTATATCCAGTCTGTCTTTTATATCCAGACTGTGTTTTATATCCAGTCTGTAGTTTTATATCCAGTCTGTATTTTTATATCCAGTCTGTCTTTTATATCCAGACTGTGTTTTATATCCAGTCTGTGTTTTATATCCAGTCTGTAGTTTTATATCCAGTCTGTATTTTATATCCAGACTGTGTTTTATATCCAGTCTGTAGTTTTATATCCAGTCTGTATTTTTATATCCAGACTGTAGTTTTATATCAAGTCTGTAGTTTTATTTCCAGTCTGTATTTTTATATCCAGTCTGTATTTTTACATCCAGTCTGTAGTTTTATATCCAGACTGTAGTTTTATATCCAGTCTGTCTTTTATATCCAGACTGTGTTTTATATCCAGACTGTAGTTTTATATCCAGTCTGTGTTTTATATCCAGTCTGTAGTTTTATATCCAGACTGTGTTTTATATCCAGTCTGTGTTTTATATCCAGACTGTAGTTTTATATCCAGTCTGTGTTTTATATCCAGTCTGTAGTTTTATATCCAGTCTGTCTTTTATATCCAGACTGTGTTTTATATCCAGTCTGTAGTTTTATATCCAGTCTGTGTTTTATATCCAGTCTGTAGTTTTATATCCAGACTGTGTTTTATATCCAGTCTGTCTTTTATATCCAGTCTGTAGTTTTATATCCAGTCTGTGGTTTTATATCCAGACTGTAGTTTTATATCCAGACTGTGGTTTTACATCCAGTCTGTGGTTTTATATCCAGTCTGTATTTTTATATCCAGTCTGTGGTTTTATATCCAGTCTGTAGTTTTATATCCAGTCTGTGGTTTTATATCCAGTCTGTGGTTTTATATCCAGACTGTAGTTTTATATCCAGACTGTGGTTTTATATCCAGTCTGTGGTTTTATATCCAGACTGTAGTTTTATATCCAGACTGTAGTTTTATATCCAGTCTGTGGTTGAAACTAAATTGGGTTCAGTTGTGATCACATGACCTAACGTCAGTCACATGACGGTCCCGTCTGTCTGCTCAGAGACCAGCTGTTCCTCCTCCTCACTTCTACAGACTGACCCTGATTTTATATTAGACTTCATTTCATTCTGTGTTACAGTCACAGATCCAGTTTGAAGTGCCGACAGGAAAAGAGCTCTGTATGATCTCCTGTTTTTAAATCTCTAATAGGATCTGGATCGGTCTATGTCCAGAACTAAACATGAATCATGAACACCACCATTTTTCATATTTTATGAGGAACTGATTATTTCACAATGAATCATTATTACATCATCAAAAAATATTTCTCCCGTTTTCATCATCCACTTTCCCACAGAGAGACCTGAACCTGAACCTATCACAGACCTGAACCAGCCCTCCTGTGTCTGCGTCCTGAACCACAGTGAAACACCCTGAAGACCTCTCAGTAATTACACCAGTTTAATTCTTCCGTTTCTCTTCAAACTCCAGTTTATCTGAAGCTGCAAGATTTCAGGAATTAAATTCTTATCATCTATAGAAGGGATTTTACTTCACTCATCCAGTTAATTAATGTGAGAAACTTCAGATTCTAAATGACCTTCGAATGCATAAAATAATGTAATATAATATAAAATAATATCATATAATTAATATATATTATATATTTATAAACATGAATCATCGTGGAGATGGGGACACCGTCACAAGTTTCACTCCCTCAGTTCATTAACATACAGGTAACCATGACGACCACAGTTATGTAGAGTTAAATACAGAAACACCATTAAACATCTGTTTGCTGCTCTGCCAGAAAAGAAAAACGTTGAACTGAGAGTTTCTCCAACAAAGAGCATCTTCATGTGATATTAACTGAGACTGGAGCACCAGAACAGGAACTCCATCACCATGGTGATATTATTATTATAGAGTGGAAGTTTATGATCACAGTCATCATTAATAAATGTCACAAAGATGGTCAATGATTAAAATAAAGAGACACTTTATATTCAGTCTGTTTTTACTTCACAGTCTAATATTATTTATCATTTTATTGTGGATTTTGTATGTTGTTTATTCTGCATTTAAATGTTTGTGTCCCTGTCTGTCTGTCTGTCTGTCTGTCTGTCTATAGGATCACCTCTAACTGCATGTCCTCCATTATTGAGGTGAATCTCTGCAGCAGCTCTGACTGAACATGAACTGCTGCATCAGTTGATATAAAGTGAACCTCAGTGACCGAATCGGATTTGGACCGGAAGCCCGTGTGGACCAGAACAGAACAGAAAGAACATCTGAAGCTATTAAAAGTGAGCTGAAAGATAACTTTGTATTCTTAAGCTGAGTGTTAATTAAAGAGGACAGATGGAGGCGAGGAGCCGTTGAGGGCCCAGAGGGACGCTGAGGGTCCAGAGTGACGGTGAGAACCCAGAGGGGCGCTGAGGACCCAGAGGGACGCTGAGGGTCCAGAGTGACGCTGAGGGCCCAGAGGGACGTTGAGGGCCCAGAGGGACGCTGAGGACCCAAAGGGACGCTGAGGACCCAGAGGGACGTTGAGGGCCCAGAGTGACGCTGAGGACCCAGAGGGACGCTGTGGACCCAGAGGGACGTTGAGGGTCCAGACTGACGTTGAGGATCCAGAGTGACGCTGAGGACCCAGAGTGACGCTGAGGACCCAGAGGGACGCTGAGGACCCAGAGGGACGTTGAGGATCCAGAGTGACGCTGAGGACCCAGAGTGACGCTGAGGACCCAGAGGGACGCTGAGGACCCAGAGGGACGTTGAGGGCCCAGAGTGACGCTGAGGACCCAGAGGGGCGTTGAAGGCCCAGAGTGACGCTGAGGACCCAGAGTGACGCTGAGGACCCAGAGGGACGTTGAGGGCCCAGAGTGCCGCTGAGGACCCAGAGGGACGCTGAGGGCTGCTGATGGCCCAGAGGGACGTTGAGGGCCGCGAGGGACGTTGAAGGCCCAGAGTGACGCTGAGGACCCAGAGTGACACTGAGGACCCAGAGGGACGTTGAGGGCCCAGAGTGACGCTGAGGACCCAGAGGGACGCTGAGGGTCCAGAGTGACGTTGAGGGCCCAGAGGGACGCTGAGGGTCCAGAGGGACGCTGAGGGTCCAGAGTGACGTGGAGGGCCCAGAGGGACGTTGAGGGCCCAGAGTGACGCTGAGGACCCAGAGGGACGCTGAGGGCTGCTGAGGGCCCAGAGGGACGTTGAGGTCCGTGAGGGACGTTGAGGGCCCAGAGAGAAGCTGCGGGCCCAGAGGGACGCTGCGGGTCCAGAGGGACGTTGAGGGCCCAGAGGGCTGCTGAGGGCCCAGAGGGACGTTGAAGGCTGCGAGGGACGTTGAGGGCCCAGAGGGACGCTGCGGGTCCAGAGGGACATTGAGGGCCCAGAGGGATGCTGAGGACCCAGAGTGACGCTGAGGACCCAGAGTGAAGCTGAGGGTCCAGAGTGATGCTGAGGACCCAGAGGGACGATGAGGGTCCAGAGTGACGCTGAGGGCCCAGAGGGACGCTGAAGATCCAGAGGGACGCTGAGGGCCCAGAGGGATGTTGAGGGCCCAGGGGGACACTGAGGACCCAGGGGTACGCTGAGGGCCGCGAGGGACGTTGAGGGCCCAGAGGGACGTTGAGGATCCAGAAGGACGCTGAGGGCCGCGAGGGACGTTGAAGGCCCAGAGGAACGTTGAGGGCCCAGAGGGCCGCGAGGGACGTTGAGTGTCTAGAGGGATGTTGATGGCCAAGAGGGACGTTGAGGGCCCAGAGTGACGCTGAGGACCCAGAGGGACGCTGAGGACCCAGAGGGACGTTGAGGGTCCAGAGTGACGTTGAGGGTCCAGAGTGACGCTGAGGACACAGAGTGACGCTGAGGACCCAGAGGGACGCTGAGGACCCAGAGGGACGTTGAAGGCCCAGAGTGACGCTGAGGACCCAGAGTGACGCTGAGGACCCAGAGGGACGTTGAGGACCCAGAGGGACGTTGAGGGTCCAGAGTGACGTTGAGGGTCCAGAGTGACGCTGAGGACCCAGAGTGACGCTGAGGACCCAGAGGGACGCTGAGGACTCAGAGGGACGTTGAGGGTCCAGAGTGACGTTGAGGGTCCAGAGTGACGCTGAGGACCCAGAGTGACGCTGAGGACCCAGAGGGACACTGAGGACCCAGAGGGACGTTGAGGGCCCAGAGTGACGCTGAGGACCCAGAGGGACGCTGAGGGCCCAGAGGGACGTTGAGGGCCGCGAGGGACGTTGAGGGCCCAGAGGGACGCTGAAGGCCCAGAGGGACGCTGAGGGCGCAGAGTGACGCTGAGGACCCAGTGGGACGCTGAGGGCTGCTGAGGGCCCAGAGGGACGCTGAGGGCCCAGAGTGACGCTGAGGACCCAGAGGGACAGTGAGGACTGCTGAGGGCCCAGAGGGACGTTGAGGGCCGCGAGGGACGTTGAGGGCCCAGAGGGACGCTGCAGGTCCAGAGTGACGCTGAGGACCCAGAGTGACGCTGAGGACCCAGAGGGACGCTGAGGACTCAGAGGGACGTTGAGGGCCCAGAGTGACGCTGAGGACCCAGAGGGACTCTGATGGTCCAGAGTGATGCTGAGGGTCCAGAATGACGCTGAGGACCCAGAGTGACGCTGAGGACCCAGAGGGACGTTGAGGGCCCAGAGTGACGCTGAGGACCCAGAGGGACGTTGAAGGCCCAGAGTGACGCTGAGGACCCAGAGTGACGCTGAGGACCCAGAGGGACGTTGAGGGCCCAGAGTGACGCTGAGGACCAAGAGGGACGCTGAGGGCTGCTGAGGGCCCAGAGGGACGTTGAGGGCCGCGAGGGACGTTGAGGGCCCAGAGGGACGCTGAGGGCCCAGAGGGACGCTGAGGGCGCAGAGTGACGCTGAGGACCCAGAGGGACGATGAGGGCTGCTGAGGGCCCAGAGGGACGCTGAGGGCCCAGAGTGACGCTGAGGACCCAGAGGGACGATGAGGGCTGCTGAGGGCCCAGAGGGACGTTGAGGTCCATGAGGGACGTTGAAGGCCCAGAGTGACGCTGAGGACCCAGAGTGACGCTGAGGACCCAGAGGGACGTTGAGGGCCAAGAGTGACGCTGAGGACCCAGAGGGACGCTGAGGGTCCAGAGTGACGTTGAGGACCCAGAGGGACGCTGAGGGTCCAGAGTGACGCTGAGGACCCAGAGGGACGCTGAGGGCTGCTGAGGGCCCAGAGGGACGTTGAGGTCCGTGAGGGACGTTGAGGGCCCAGAGGGAAGCTGCGGGCCCAGAGGGACGCTGCGGGTCCAGAGGGACGATGAGGGCCCAGAGGGCTGCTGAGGGCCCAGAGGGACGTTGAGGGCTGCGAGGGACGTTGAGGGCCCAGAGGGACGCTGCGGGTCCAGAGGGATATTGAGGGCCCAGAGGGATGCTGAGGACCCAGAGTGACGCTGAGGACCCAGAGTGAAGCTGAGGGTCCAGAGTGATGCTGAGGACCCAGAGGGACGATGAGGGTCCAGAGTGACGCTGAGGGCCCAGAGGGACGCTGAGGATCCAGAGGGACGCTGAGGGCCCAGAGGGACGTTGAGGGCCCAGGGGGATACTGAGGACCCAGGGGGACGCTGAGGGCCGCGAGGGACGTTGAGGGTCCAGAGGGACGTTGAGGGTCCAGAGGGATGCTGAAGACCCAGAGGGACGTTGAGGGTCCAGAGGGATGCTGAGGGTCCAGAGGGATTCTGAGGACCCAGAGGGACGTTGAGGGCCCAGAGGGATGCTGAGGGACGCTGAGGGCCGCGAGGGACGCTGAGGACCGCTGAGGGCCCAGAGGGACGTTGAGGGTCCAGAGTGACGCTGAGGGCCGCGAGGGACGTTGAAGGCCCAGAGGGACGTTGAGGGACGTTGAGGGCCCAGAGGGACGCTGGGGGCCGCGAAGGACGTTGAGGACCGCTGTGGGCCCAGAGGGACGTTGAGGGTCCAGAGGGACGCTGAGGGTCCAGAGGGATGTTGAGGAGGACCCCAGATGAGGGCCCAGAGGGACGTTGAGGGCCCAGAGGACGCTGAGGACCCAGAGGGACGATGAGGGCTGCTGAGGGCCCAGAGGGACGCTGAGGGCCCAGAGACGCTGAGGACCCAGAGGGACGATGAGGGCTTCTGAGGGCCCAGAGGGACGTTGAGGTCCATGAGGGACGTTGAAGGCCCAGAGTGACGCTGAGGACCCAGAGTGAGACGTTGAGGGCCAAGAGTGACGCTGAGGACCCAGAGGGACGCTGAGGGTCCAGAGTGACGTTGAGGACCCAGAGGGACGCTGAGGGTCCAGAGTGACGCTGAGGACCCAGAGGGACGCTGAAGGCTGCTGAGGGCCCAGAGGGACGTTGAGGTCCGTGAGGGACGTTGAGGGCCCAGAGGGAAGCTGCGGGCCCAGAGGGACGCTGCGGGTCCAGAGGGACGTTGAGGGCCCAGAGGGCTGCTGAGGGCCCAGAGGGACGTTGAGGGCTGCGAGGGACGTTGAGGGCCCAGAGGGACGCTGCGGGTCCAGAGGGATATTGAGGGCCCAGAGGGATGCTGAGGACCCAGAGTGACGCTGAGGACCCAGAGTGAAGCTGAGGGTCCAGAGTGATGCTGAGGACCCAGAGGGACGATGAGGGTCCAGAGTGACGCTGAGGGCCCAGAGGGACGCTGAGGATCCAGAGGGACGCTGAGGGCCCAGAGGGACGTTGTGGGCCCAGGGGGATACTGAGGACCCAGGGGGACGCTGAGGGCCGCGAGGGACGTTGAGGGTCCAGAGGGACGTTGAGGGTCCAGAGGGATGCTGAAGACCCAGAGGGACGTTGAGGGTCCAGAGGGATGCTGAGGGTCCAGAGGGATTCTGAGGACCCAGAGGGACGTTGAGGGCCCAGAGGGATGCTGAGGGACGCTGAGGGCCGCGAGGGACGCTGAGGACCGCTGAGGGCCCAGAGGGACGTTGAGGGTCCAGAGTGACGCTGAGGGCCGCGAGGGACGTTGAAGGCCCAGAGGGACGTTGAGGGACGTTGAGGGCCCAGAGGGACGCTGGGGGCCGCGAAGGACGTTGAGGACCGCTGTGGGCCCAGAGGGACGTTGAGGGTCCAGAGGGACGCTGAGGGTCCAGAGGGATGTTGAGGGCCCAGAGGGACGCTGGGGGCCGCGAAGGACGTTGAGGACCGCTGTGGGCCCAGAGGGACGTTGAGGGTCCAGAGGGACGCTGAGGGTCCAGAGGGATGTTGAGGGCCCAGAGGGACGTTGAGGGCCCAGAGTGACGCTGAGGACCCAGAGAGACGCTGAGGGCCACGAGGGACGATGAGGGCCCAGAGGGACGTTGAGGGCCCAGAGTGACGCTGAGGACCCAGAGGGACGCTGAGGGCCGATGAGGGCCCAGAGGGACGCTGAGGGTCCAGAGGGACGTTGAGGGCCCAGAGGGACGCTGAGGGCCCAGAGTGACGCTGAGGACCCAGAAGGACACTGAGGGCTGCTGAGGGCCCAGAGGGACGTTGAGGGCCGCGAGGGACGTTGAGGGCCCAGAGGGACGCTGAGGGCCCAGAGGGACGCTGAGGGCCCAGAGGGACGTGGAGGGCCGCGAGGGACGTTGAGGGCCCAGAGGGACGCTGCGGGTCCAGAGGGACATTGAGGGCCCAGAGGGATGCTGAGGACCCAGAGGGACGCTGAGGACCCAGAGTGACGCTGAGGGTCCAGAGTGATGCTGAGGACCCAGAGGGACGATGAGGGTCCAGAGTGACGCTGAGGGTCCAGAGGGTGTTCCAAAGTGTTTGGTTGACAGCTACAGGTGGAGGTGAAGAGTTCATGTGAACAGATTCATTCTGAGGATGTTCAGTCAGTTACAGCTTCTTCACTAACTACTTGAAGACCTGACGGTTCGGGTCCCTGGAGGCCAGCCGGGATCTGAAGAAGTTCTACTGACAACTGCATCTGTAAATCTCATCATTTATTCTTATTGTCCTCTTTGTGATCTTAAGGAAGGTAAACACATCAATTTCATAACCGTGCAGCTCGACCTGCTGTAGGTCAGCACAACTTCCTGTTCCTGCATGATGACATCACTGAAACAGTCCAATCATTGAGTGACCTGCCAGTCTACATCACATTTAGTCCTGATACATCAGAACACAGTGGACCAGAAATAAAAGACGAGTGTAATTATTTATCTGTTGTTTGTTTCTGTGGTTTCTACCAGCTGACACAACACACACACACACACACACACACACACACACACACACACACACACACACACACACACACACACACACACACACACACACTTACAGCTCTCGATCTCCAGGGTGCAGTTCTGCTCGTCCAGTGGGTATCTGCGCAGGTCCATCATGCAGGCTGCTGTTGTGGTGATCCTGAAGGGGAAAAAAAAAGTTTTAAAGTCTGAAAAAATATTCTTTATTTCTATTCATAAACTCACACCATGACCTGTCCAGTGTTTCAGTCTCAGAGGATTAAAGCATGATATTTCCTGATATTAGTTAATTTTATTCAGTGATCCTCATTACAGCTGTTGATGGACTTGCTGTACAGTTAAAGAGTCACAGCAGAGATGATAAAACATCATTTCATAACTACGACAACACAGCAGGCTGACTATATCGAATGTGATGTAAAGACACAGAGTATCTAAAGGTGATGGAGGAGCTCTAGTCATTCAGAAAATAAACAGGACAAACGATCCCCTCGCACCTCATATCCTGCAGTAATCAGCCCACACAGCAGAGATCTCTGCAGCCTCCTCAGTGAGGAACCATCAGTTAAACCCGCATGCTGCTATAGTTCATCAGAAGGACCTCTGTGATATAAAATATTGAACATGTTTTCACAGAGCAGTGATGTCATGAACAGCTCAGGTGTGACTGCAGCTTGTTTCTCTGCAGGAACTAAAACAGACGACAGGTGAGCTGATGATGTCAGACTCCCTCTGATCATTAGTTCTGAAAACATCAATAAAGAGCTCAACTTTGCTGAATGATAAAAGAAGCTGCAGACACATGTTAGTGTGGGGAGGAGGAGGAAAAAGAGGAGGAGGAAGAAGAGGAGGAGGAGAAGGAGGAAGAGGAGGAGGAGGAAGAAGAGGAGGAGGAGAAGGAGGAAGAGGAAGAGGAGGAGGATGTAGTCATCGGACTGTCTAACCCTCCACAGGGAACCGTTGTTCCTGCTGGGTGAGACCTCGAGTTCATTATGAAACTATTAGAGCAGCTGTAGCCAATCAGCATTGACCACCGTATGTTCATAAACTGTACCGATGCTGCAGAACTACGACAATAACAGAAGTGATGACGAGCTGCTGCAGAGATGAAGAACAGCTGAATTCACGTGTTTCGTTAGGTAATAAGTCAGCAGTAATAAATATGATATATTACATAAAGTCTGATATGTAAGAATGACTTCAATATATCTGCTGTCTCAGCAGAGGGAGGTTACTGGATGGATAACATCTCCATCACCTCCATCACCTCCGTCATCTCCATCACCTCCATCACCTCCATCACCTACATCACCTCCATCATCTCCATCACCTACATCACCTACATCATCTCAATCACCTACATCACCTACATCATCTCCATCATCTACATCATATCCATCATCTCCATCAGCTACATCATCTACATCATCTAAATCAGCTACATCATCTACATCACCTACATCATCTCCATCATCCACATCATCTACATCACCTACATCATCTCCATCACCTACATCATCTCCATCAGCTCCATCATCTACATCACCTACATCATCTACATAATCTCCATCATTTCCATCACCTACATCATCTCCATCATTTCCATCACCTACATCACCTACATCACCTTCATCATCTACATCATCTCCATCACCTACATCATCTCCATCACCTACATCATCTCCAATACCTACATCATCTACATCATTTACATGATCTCTAACTCCATCATCTATAACGCTTGTGTGTGGTCTGTAGAGGAATCCAAAGAGAGAGTGGAACATTCATATTAAGTCACATCTGACTGTAAATAGTAAATAAACCCTGATAACCACAGTGTGGTCCTCATATGTAATGTCAGTTAGATACTGATCCAGGACCAGCATGTTGTATCACCGTATTAAAATCTGCAGCTCAACCCCACAACTACAAGAAAAGTGTCTCAGCTGAAAAGTGCCCAGTCATCACTCCTCTCAGCAGTCAGTTATTGACAGCGAGGCCGACTGCTTCCTCTCGTCATGGTGCTGGTGCTGCTGCACAGGGCTTGGCTGTGTGTACTGCAGCACGAGAGGCTCCGTGAATGATTCACCAGCTGGATGCAGACAGACACACACTTCAGCTCTGAAGAGGAACGCTCTCCATGACAGTCAGCTGATAATAGATGATGTTGGAGGAACAGGAAGAGAACAGCATCGAGCCAATCATGCCATTCATGTCATCAAGTTATATGTATGATCTTATTTACTGATGATGACACGAAGAAACAACTCTGAGTTTAACTTTTGCTCTTTTCCTGGCAGAGAGACATCATATTGACGTGTATAGTCACAAATGTTAAGTTATTTTTTTAATTATTAGTGAAAAAGACCAACGTTTAATGTCTTGTGAGTCAAGTTGTAACTCTGGATTTTCAGTTACTTAACAATGACACCAGGGGGCGTGTCTGCTTCAGTCAGACGGAGAGCAGCTCAGAACGAACACATCTAACATCTCTTTTCGCTGGTTCCTGTACAAAACACCTCCGTAGTGATTTTTACATCATCACAATGTATTTCTAAGTACTTTAAATGTCTTCTCTATGTCGTTTTGACAAAGTTTGCTGCCAAAACCAGTCATTTTTTTCAAGTTAGAAACGTGTCTCCACCACAGTGAAGTCTTGTTAGCTCCCGGCTACACCGTGTAATAAAATGGTGGCTTTAATATCGACATGTTGTTTTTATGAACCTCTTTGTCAGGTTTAACTATACTGAAGTTCAGTTTAAATTTAGAGTAAAAAATTTGTAAGTGTGTTCAGTCAAAATAGAATGAGTTGGTTCAACTATCCACTAAAGCCACTGGTCAGATATACAGTAATTTTGAAGCAAATAAGCCACATTGACTGTTTTATACATCAGCAAATAGCACATTAGCTAACTAATCCTGTCCCTTAACAACAATGTAGTTAATACAACGAACTAACTGACGATCCACAACGTACAATTAATATGTTGTGGATTGAATTATTCATGGACGGTAGTAAATTAATCCCTGAAGTTATAATGTTAGTTGTGTGATTTTGTAATGGAAGTTGAAATAAGGAGAGAAGAATCATTTATAATTGTGTTTAATAAAGACGGAGAACAGCCGAACACATCTAACATCTCTTTTCTCTGACTTCCTGAAAACAGAAAGTATCCTCTGCTTCCTGTAAAACTGGAAGTATCTTCTGCTTCCTGTAAAACAGGAAGTGTCTTCTGCTTCCTGTAAAACTGGAAGAATCTTCAGCCTCCTGTAAAACAGGAAGTATCTTCTGCTGACTGGTGACTCCAGTCTGTGAACTGTAACCTCTGATGGTCAGCATATTGTTGCGTGTTGTTATTTTTGTGTTATCTCAGATCTTTGTGTTATCTCAGTTCTTTATTTGTTATCTTAGATCTTTGTGTTATCTCAGATCTTTATTTGTTATCTCAGATCTTTGTGTTACCTCAGTTCTTTATTTTTTTTTATCTCAGATCTTTGTGTTACCTCAGTTCCTGGTGTGTTATCTCAGATATGTGTGTTATCGGATCTTTTTTTGTTATCTCAGATCGTTGTGTGTTATCTCAGTTCCTCATGTTATCTGACATCTTTGTGTGTTATGTCAGATCTGTGTGTGTTATCTAAGATTTTTTTAGTATTATCTCAGTTCTTTGTGTTATCTCAGTTCTTTGTGTTATCTCAGATCTTTGTGTTATCTCAGATCTTTGTGTTATGTCAGTTCTTTGTGTTATCTCAGTTCTTTGTGTTATGTCAGTTCTTTGTGTTATCTCAGATCTTTGTGTTATGTCAGATCTTTGTGTTATGTCAGATCTTTGTGTGTTATCTCAGTTCTTTGTGTTATCTCAGATCTTTGTGTTATGTCAGATCTTTGTGTGTTATCTCAGTTCTTTGTGTTATCTCAGATCTTTGTGTTATCTCAGATCTTTATTTGTTATCTCAGATCTTTGTGTTACCTCAGTTCCTTGTGTGTTATCTCAGATATGTGTGTTATCAGATCTTTGTTTGTTATCTCAGATCGTTGTGTGTTATCTCAGTTCCTCGTGTTATCTGACATCTTTGTGTGTTATGTCAGATCTGTGTGTGTTATCTAAGATTTTTTTAGTATTATCTCAGTTCTTTGTGTTATCTCAGTTCTTTGTGTTATGTCAGATCTTTGTGTTATCTCAGATCTTTGTGTTATGTCAGATCTTTGTGTTATGTCAGTTCTTTGTGTTATCTCAGTTCTTTGTGTTATGTCAGTTCTTTGTGTTATCTCAGATCTTTGTGTTATGTCAGATCTTTGTGTTATGTCAGATCTTTGTGTGTTATCTCAGTTCTTTGTGTTATCTCAGATCTTTGTGTTATGTCAGATCTTTGTGTGTTATCTCAGTTCTTTGTGTTATCTCAGATCTTTGTGTTATCTCAGATCTTTATTTGTTATCTCAGATATTTGTGTTACCTCAGTTCCTTGTGTGTTATCTCAGATATGTGTGTTATCAGATCTTTGTTTGTTATCTCAGATCGTTGTGTGTTATCTCAGTTCCTCGTGTTATCTGACATCTTTGTGTGTTATGTCAGATCTGTGTGTGTTATCTAAGATTTTTGAGTATTATCTCAGTTCTTTGTGTTATGTCAGTTCTTTGTGTGTTATCTCAGTTCTTTGTGTTATCTCAGATCTTTGTGTTATGTCAGATCTTTGTGTGTAATCTCAGTTCTTTGTGTTATGTCAGATTTTTGTGTTATCTCAGATCTTTGTGTGTTATGTCAGATCTCTGTGTTATGTCAGATCTTTGTGTGTTATCTCAGTTCTTGGTGTTATCTCAGTTATCTCAGATCTGTGTTATGTCAGTTCTTTGTGTCTTATCTCAGATCTGTGTGTTATGTCAGTTCTTTGTGTTATGTCAGATCTTTGTGTTATCTCAGTTCTTTGTGTTATGTCAGATCTTTGTGTGATCTTTGTGTTATCTCAGTTCTTTGTGTTATGTCAGATCTTTGTGTTATCTCAGTTCTTTGTGTGTTATCTCAATTCTTTGTGTTATCTCAGATCTTTGTGTGTTATCTCAGTTATTTGTGTCTTATCTCACATCTTTGTGTTATCTCAGTTCCTTGTGTGTTATCTGACATCTTCGTGTGTTGTGTCAGATCTTTGTCTTATCTCAATTCTTTGTGTTATCTCAGATCTTTGTGTGTTATCTCAGTTCTTCGTGTTATCTCAGTTATTTGTGTTATCTCAGATCTTTGTGTGTTATCTCAGTTCTTCGTGTTATCTCAGTTATTTGTGTTATCTCAGATTTTTGTGTGTTATCTCAGTTCTTCGTGTTATCTCAGTTATCTCAGATCTGTGTTGTCATATCTTTGTGTTTCTCAGATCTGTGTGTGTTATCTCAGATCTTTGTGTTATCTCAGTTCCTTGTGTTATCGCAGACCTTTGTTAAATCAGTTCTTTGTGTTTGATCTCAGTTCTTTGTGCGTTATCTCAGATCTTTGTGTGTTATCGCAGATCTTTGTGTTATCTCAGATCTTTGTGTGTCATGTCAAATCTTTGTGTTATCTCAGTTCTTTGTGTGTTATCTCAGTTCCTTGTGTTACCTCAGATCTTTGTGTTATCTCAGTTCCTTGTGTTATCTCAGATCTTTGTGTTATCTCAGCTCTTTGTGTGTTATCTCAGATTTTTGTGTGTCATGTCAGATCTGTGTGTTATGTCAGATATTTGTGTTATCTCAGTTCTTTGTGTTATCTCAGTTCCTTGTGTTATGTCAGATCTTTGTAAGTTATCTCAGATCTTTGTTATCTCAGTTCTTTGTGTGTCATGTCAGATCTGTGTGTTATGTCAGATCTTTGTTATCTCAGTTCTTTGTGTTATCTCAGTTCTTTGTGTTATGTCAGATCTTTGTGTGTTATCTCAGATATTTGTGTCATGTCACATCTGTGTGTTATCTCAATTCTTTGTGTTATCTCAGTTCTTTGTGTCTTATCTCACATCTTTGTGTTATCTCAGATCTTGGCATGTTATTTCAGATCTTTGTGTGTTATCTCAGATCTTTGTGTGTTATCTGACATCTTTGTGTGTTATGTCAGATCTTTGTGTGTTATGTCAGATCTTTGTGTTATCTCAGATCTTTGTAAATTATCTCAGTTCCTTGTGTTACTTCAGACCTTTGTAAAATCAGTTCTTTGTGTTTGATTTCAGTTCTTTGTGCGTTATCTCAGGTCTTTGTTTGTTATCTCAGATCTTCGTGTTTAACCCTGCAGCTCAGCTTCATTTCCCACTGCCAGCATTTCAGAAAAGTTTCGACAGTTGATCTGGTGAGATGGTCGTTTCTCCTTTATTTTGTGCTTCCAGTGTAGAAACGTGTCTCTGTTGTTAAAATGCTTTATTGATTGTCTGTTTTGTGTTTCTTGTTGTTTCCTACTTTGTGCTGTAGACAAACCTAACAGTTTTCTGTTTTAGCTGTTAAAAAAACACTCGTCCTCCAGATGATTTCCTGTTTCATATCACACACAGAGAGTATTGATGTGATGTACGATCAGGACTCTGTTTTATGGTGAAAAGCGAGCAGCCTAGCTCTTCCTGTGGCTGACTTCCTGCTCAGAGCTCACTGAGTTTTTTCAGTGAAGAGCTGCTTCTTGAATGCCGTTCATAAGTCTGCTGAGATATCTGGAATCACAAGAAGCTCACAGCGACCGCCGTGTCCGGACTGGGACACCATGCAGCTGCTTCTGGTGGACTCTGAATGCTTTATTTGACCGTTTCCTGACTGTTACACTGAGTCTACAGCAAAGGAAGGACAGCAGCACCTTCAGTCCTCTGTCTGTTTCTATACAGGAAGTCCTCTGCCAGTATTATTCGAAACTTATCTACTGCAGCAGAAAATACACTGAAACAAACACTGCAGTCACAAATTCTAACTGCAGGACAATAAACCTAAAGCATCAATAAATTAAATTTAAGTCTTATTAATTAGTTTCATGCTGCTGCTTCACATCAATAGTTTTTATCCCTGGAAGACCTTTATTGTGAAGGAGATAGAGGAAATGCTATTTGTCGGTCACACGTCTCTTCACACACGACAGATCCAGCTGCATTCCTGAGTCCATTTTAAATATGTTTCACAAAGGATGTTTTTTTTTAAATAAAGTGAATATGATTATGGAGGAATAATGAAGCACCTTTACAGACCCAACATGGACCTGGAACATTTGTATCATCTCATGAGGGACCCACCACCACTGGTCAGGTATAAAGTATAATATATATATAAATAAAGTAAACATGTCTCACCTGAGCCCGTAGAGCACGGTGCCATCAGGGTGCAGGCGGATCATGCGGTTCTTGACGGTCACCCCGTGGACGAAGGACTTCTTGTCGTTTATGAAGTAGGTGTCGGGGACCCACAGCTGGTCAGCCACCCGGTTGTCCAGTGTCAGGTTGAGTGGGATACCAGTGTAGGACAGACGCTTGTCCCTCCAGGACTGCTGGAAGTACATGGTGATGGTGTAGTCCTGATGGAGGGGAGGGTGAGAGGGGGGAGGGGGGGATTTTGGACCGCTACATGAATAATGTCATCACTGGTTTGTACTTTAGATGTTCAGACATTTCAGATTAGAAACAACAAAATTTCAGATCTTCTTTTTCAGGGAAGTAGAACTGTTGTTTCTTAAATTAGTTATTTTAACATTTTTAATCCACCACAGAACAAAAACTCTCATATCAGAGTTCAGAAGGATATTTAGCGAGAAACTGACTGAAAGACTTCAGTGTGAGTCTGACGGCTACTTTAGAGCTGACCAGCTGACCAGATGATCAGATGACCAGATGACCAGCTGACCAGATAATCAGATGACCAGATAATCAGATGATCAGATGACCAGCTGACCAGATGATCAGATGACCAGCTGACCAGCTGACCAGCTGACCAGATGATCAGATGATCAGATGACCAGCTGACCAGCTGACCAGATGACCGGATAATCAGATGACCAGCTGACCAGATAATCAGATGATCAGATGACCAGCTGACCAGATGATCAGATGACCAGCTGACCAGCTGATCAGATGACCAGATAATCAGCTGACCAGATGATCAGATGATCAGATAATCAGCTGACCAGATGATCAGATGATCAGATGGCCAGCTGACCAGATGATCAGATGACCGGCTGACCAGATGACCAGCTGACCAGATGATCAGATGACCAGCTGACCAGATAATCAGATGATCAGATGACCAGCTGACCAGATGATCAGATGACCAGCTGACCAGCTGACCAGATGATCAGATGATCAGATGACCAGCTGACCAGCTGACCAGATGACCGGATAATCAGATGACCAGCTGACCAGATAATCAGATGATCAGATGACCAGCTGACCAGATGATCAGATGACCAGCTGACCAGCTGATCAGATGACCAGATAATCAGCTGACCAGATGATCAGATGATCAGATGATCAGATGGCCGGCTGACCAGATGATCAGATGACCGGCTGACCAGATGACCAGCTGACCAGATGATCAGATGACCAGCTGATCAGATGATCAAATGACCAGCTGACCAGATGACCAGATGATCATTCAGACGGGAGAAGTGAAATCTTTCTGAGATCTTCCTGTAATACTTCACCTCTGGCAGCGTCTCCACAGCAGGATCTGTTTGGTCAAATCTGCTGTTAAACAGCTGGAGACAAACAGGTGAAAACCAAAATCCTTTAAAACCATGTAAATCATTTTCTCTTGTCCCAGAATCACTGACCGCTCCAACACTGTTGAAATGCCTGAAACATCTGGTCAATAAAGAGACTAAAACTGAGCTGAAACTCAGAGACCTGTGTCAGAAGGGAAAAAAAACACGATGTCAGGAGACTTATTGAATAAAAGTGGTGAAACTAAAAAATCAAGAACAAATAATGTGAGGATCTGAAAACATATCATCATGTATGATTTATATTACAGCAGCTCCAGAGAGCCTCGCAGGCGCTCTGATGAGCGACTCATCAGACTGCAGGTAGCGTTGCATCGCTGCTCTGAGCTGCAGAGCCGACGTTAACATTCCTCTCAGCCTCCACGCTTATAGCCTTCACTGCACTTTGGAAAGATGTTGATGTCTGCGTTTCCCAACACGCTGGAGGGAAAGTAACTTTGTGAAAAAATGGAAAGGCATGTGGACGGGAGCGGGAAGGGAGGGTTGGGGCACGAGAACCCTCTGTGGTCAAAGCACAGCACCAATACAGAGACCAGGGAGGTTACATCATGAAGACAACCGCTGCAGTCTGCAGAACTCACTCAAGATCTCAGTATGTTTATACTAAACATACCAATATCTAGCTATGGAATAATATTCACATCATTATATTTATGCTTATTAATGCTTCCTTCTTACATACTGGTGCTTCACCAGTCAGCTTCAACCACAGCTGTCAGCATTTCTAAAGCTCCACCTGCATCCACCTGTACCCTATGAGTCCAGTTTTATCCAGAGATGTGTGAAGCTCCGCCCCCCTCTCCCGGCTGAATTTTCCTCCCTGGTTTTTCCTTCTGGAGAGCGACATGCTCAGTCTGGATGTCAAACATTGGAGCTACACAAAATAATCCTCCTTCAGTGTTTCTCTTGTTTACTGGTTGGAAGAACATGAGAACAGTTTAGTTTCCACATATGTTGAAAACATATAAACATAGAAAGCAGAGAATCAGTGTCTCTTCATTGACCTCAGCGTGGTTTCACACACGTTTTTAACTGTCTCAGTAAATATTGCACCGTTAAATGTCCTGCTGTGATGAGACAGAAGCATGAGCCACTGATTGGTTAATAAACTGATGACATCATTTCTCAGTAGGCAGCAGGGAGAAAGTGATGCCTCATAGAGCTGGGACACAAGAAGGAGGACAACCTCTGTGTGTGTGTGTGTGTGTGTGTGTGTGTGTGTGTGTGTGTGTGTGTGTGTGTGTGTGTGTGTGTGTGTGTGTGTGTGTGTGTGTGTGTGTGTGCGCGCGCGTGTGTGTGTGTGTGTGTGTGTGTGTGTTACAGTCCCTCCGGGGATGAAGCCTTTCTAAGAGGCTATTATTAGAAGCAGCTGTTCCCCTCAGCAGCAGCTCGGTCATCATGGCCGTGGCTCCTCAGTGTTTCGGAGTGACGGCGTTAACGTGTGCTGAATACTGAGCTGACGGAGGAGCTCCTGCTGCACCACCCTGCACTGCACCGGTGGAGAACAGGCTGCTGGTCTGCACGTCTACTGTACCTCTCTGTCCATAATGCAGCAAACATGGACACCTCCAGCACGCAGCCCTCTGCAGCGCTGCGTCTGACCTAATTCTTCTCCACCGGAGAAACAGAAGGAGCTGCCTTCAGTTTGGATCTGAGAAAAACTGCAGCAGAGCTGAGAGGGAAAGTCGGACCACTTCAACACTTCAGTGCAGAGTTACTGAGCAGAAACATGCATGTTGGATCACATGACTGTAAAATCCCTCTTCATGGAGCTTTTCAGCCTCTTTTAGGTCGCGGGTTTGGTTTGAAGGAGCTGCAGGTTTACTGTCGCGGTTCAGCATCACGTTACAGAAACCTCAGAAACTCCAAATGAAGGCTGCATGTTTACAGCAACGCTCTGCTAGCATCCCTTCAATCAACTAGAAAACTCAAATATTGAATTAAACTTTCGTAAATTGGCTTTTGTTTGGTCAGTCAATTATTTTAAATTATTTTTACATTTTTATGAAATGTTGGACCGAAAAATGGAAACTTTATAAATTATAACAGTTATATTTCTAATACTGTTGGTTGTTTAAGGGCGTTTAACATTACATTAAAACTCAGATTTATATATCTTATATTAATATAAAAATGTATGTTGACAGAAAGAAAATAGAAGTTGCTTTGGAAAAAGAAATCTGATAAATGTGATCTAATAACTGTGATCTAATAAATGTGATCTAATAACTGTGATCTGATAATTGTGATCTAATAACTGTGACCTGATAAATGTGATCTGATAAATGTGATTTAATAAATGTGATCTAATAACTGTGATCTGATAACTGTGATCTAATAAATGTGATCTAATAACTGTAATCTGATAAATGTGATCTAATAAATGTGATCTAATAAATGTGATCTAATAATTGTGATCTGATAAATGTGATCTAATAAATGTGATCTAATAACTGTCTTCTGATAAATGTGATCTAATAACTGTGACCTAATAAATGTGATCTGATAACTGTGATCTGATAACTGTGATCTGATAAATGTGATCTATTAAATGTGATTCCATAAATGTGATCTAATAACTGTGATCTGATAAATGTGATCTAATAAATGTGATCTGATAACTGTGATCTGATAACTGTGATCTGATAACTGTGATCTAATAAATGTGATCTGATAACTGTGATCTAATAAATGTGATCTAATAAATGTGATCTAATAACTGTGATCTAATAACTGTGATCTGATAACTGTGATCTGATAACTGTGATCTTATAAATGTGATCTAATAACTGTGATCTAATAAATGTGATCTGATAACTGTGATCTAATAAATGTGATCTGATAACTGTGATCTAATAAATGTGATCTAATAACTGTGATCTAATAAATGTGATCTGATAACTGTGATCTAATAACTGTGATCTAATAAATGTGATCTGATAACTGTGATCTAATAAATGTGATCTAATAAATGCGATCTAATAACTGTAATCTGATAAATGTGATCTAATAAATGTGATCTAATAAATGTGATCTAATAATTGTGATCTGATAAATGTGATCTAATAAATGTGATCTAATAACTGTGATCTGATAAATGTGATCTAATAACTGTGACCTAATAAATGTGATCTGATAACTGTGATCTGATAAATGTGATCTATTAAATGTGATTCCATAAATGTGATCTAATAAATGTGATTTAATAAATGTGATTTAATAAATGTGATTTAATAAATGTGATCCAATAACTGTGATCTAATAACTGTGATCTAATACATGTGATCTAATAACTGTGATCTGATAAAGGTGATCTGATAAATGTGATCTGATTGTGGTGACGGGGTGTGGTTAGCTCAGCTGCAGGAGGTGGAGAGTGGGAGGAGTGGTTCAGGGAACGGTGCCGGACAGGTGTAATGAGCACAGCTGAGCCAAATACTAACTGATGAGCTCTCCCCTAATAAAGGGGAGCAGGGAGAAGGAGGAAGCGGTTGCACGAGGACATTGGTGTATGGGCTGGGCAAATAAAAGCATTTTACACCTGAACGTACGACTGAGCGTGTCATCTGTGTCCAGGAGAGACCCCGGTAGCACCAACCTTGTTACACTGATAAATGTGATCTAATAACTGTAATCTGATACATGTGATCTGATGAATGTGATCTGATAAATGTGATATAATAAATGTGATCTAATATTTGTGATATGACAAATGTGATCCAATAACTGTGATCTAATAAATGTGATCTATTACATGTGATTCCATAAATGTGATCCAATAATTGTGATCTAATAAATGTGATCTAATAAATGTGATCTAATAAATGTGGTCTGATAAATGTGACCTATTAAATGTGATTCCATAAATGTGATCCAATAACTGTGATCTAATAACTGTGATCTAATAAATGTGATCTGATAAATGTGATCTGATAAATGTGATCTATTAAATGTGATTCCATAAATGTGATCGAGTTAATTTTTAAAAACAAATATCACTCTGTTTAAACTATCTCTTATTATTAAAGTATTTTTTCATTATTTTAAAGATGAGCTGCAGCAGCCTGTGATCTGTCAGATAGAAGTGACTCAGCAGTGTCGTTGCTATGGTTATGGTCAACTGATTTATATTGAGCCTCTGACCCACACTTTGTTCCAGGTGTCCTGATGTAAGGTTTTAATGGGGACCGGCCAGCCAATCAGAAACAAGTCCTACCTCTGAATGATGTCAGAAACGTCTCTGCATGATGTCATAAAGCTATATTTTCATATCACTGCATCAGAAGGTTAATAATGACTGATGACATGCTAACAGAGACACACACTGACACCAATCACACCTTTTACTGTTGCCAAACCAACCAGCATGCTCCAACCCCCCACCTCCTTTCCCCCTTGTTTCCACGCCAACCCCAGCATGCGCTCAACTTAGGTAGGAAGTGATGATCAAGGATAAATCAAAACTATGGCAGGAGTGAAAACAAGGACGAGAGGAATGATTTCAAGAAACAAACAGTGAGACTGCTGTGTTAGAGATGCACAGAGGGGTCCTTCAAACAGCAGGGCCCTTTAAACGGTGGGGCCCTTTAAATGTCGAGGCCCTTTAAACGGTGAGGCCTTTTAAATGTTGAGGCCCTTTAAACCTTGGAGCCCTTTAAATGTTGAGGTCCTTTAAACGTCGGAGTCCTTTAAATGTTGAGGTCCTTTAAACGTTGGAGTCCTTTAAACAGTGGGGCCTTTTAAATGTCGAGGTCCTTTAAATGTTGGAGTCCTTTAAACGGTGGGGCCTTTTAAATGTTGAGGTCCTTTGAACGTTGGAGTCCTTTAAACGGTGGGGCCTTTTAAATGTTGAGGTCCTTTAAACAGTGGGGCCTTTTAAATGTTGAGGTCCTTTAAACGTCGGAGTCCTTTTAAATGCTGAGGTCCTTTAAACGTCGGAGTCCTTTAAATGTTGAGGTCCTTTAAACGGTGGGGCCCTTTAAATGTCGAGACCTTTTAAACGGTGGGGCCCTTTAAATGTCAAGGCCCTTTAAATGTCAAGGCCCTTTAAACGGTGGGGCCTTTTAAATGTTGAGGTCCTTTAAATGTCGGAGCCCTTTAAATGTTGAGGTCCTTTAAACGTCAGAGCCCTTTAAATGTTGAGGTCCTTTAAACGTTGGAGTCCTTTAAACGGTGGGGCCCTTAAATGTTGAGGCCCTTTAAACGGTGGGGTCCTTTAAATGCAGAGGCCCTTTAAACGATGGGGGCCTTTAAATGTCGAGGCCCTTTAAACGATGGGGCCCTTTAAATGTCGAGGCCCTTTAAACGGTGGGGCCCTTTAAATGTCGAGGCCCTTTAAACGATGGGGCCTTTTAAATGTCGAGGCCCTTTAAACGGTGGGGCTCTTTAAATGTCGAGGCCCTTTAAACGGTGGGGCCCTTTAAATGTTGAGGCCCTTTAAACATCAAGGCCCTTTAAACATCAGGGCTGTCTAAAAGTCTGGGCCCTTTAAATGTCGAGGGCCTTTAAATGTCGGGCCACTTCAAACTAAATGACGAAGTCACCATTGGATGGCAGAATTCCTGTATCCACTTCAGATTAAAAGCCATAGTTTCAAATTAAAAGCCCCTTAAGAGTTTCATACATAGTTCAGCCATCCGCTCGCTTCTGACTGATTTAATTATGCCGACTAACTGGGATTACATTGATGCGGCTCATCACAGGACCATTGAGCTCCATTATCAGCACACAGAGGAAAACAGGTACCTGACGGAGTACTGACTACTGATGCAGTGGAGGAACCAGAACCAGAACAGTTCCACCACCCTGTTCACAGCTGCTCCAGGTTCTTCTGATGTAAACATGTCTCCTGTTCCTGAAGACGTCTGTCACAGCACACCATTTGTCAGGTTTACTTATTCTAACACATCTTCTAAATAAAGATCATTGTTTTGTTGGTGTGAAACATCTGAAGTGTTCTCAGATCAGCTGTCAGTTCACTTGCAGATCAGCTGTTAGTTCACTCAGATCAGCTGTTAGTTCACTCAGACCAGCTGTTAGTTCACTCAGATCAGCTGTTCATGACACGAAAATCCTCATTCACAGTTTCATGACCAGCTGCTGATGAATCCTCCAGGAGCCTTGTGATGATGTTGTCCGTGTCATAAAGATCAGAACTAATGCAGTGACATGCTCCGAGACTGTAGCACTGGGTCAGAACACTTCTGTTCTACTGTTCCTCATCACAAACTCAAACAACTGTTCAGCTGCACACAGGTTCTAACAGAACCCACAGAAACTCGATCAGAGGATCCGATTCTCTCTTTGAACACCAAATGAAATGACTGGTTGTGTTTCGGTGAGTTTTCAGGATGAATGTTTTCATGATTCTTGACCTTTGACCTTCCTGTTACACCTCAGAGCCACAGGAACAACTCACACTCATCCTAAAGTTCAGTCCACTGTCAGTTTTATGGATAAATGTCTAAATGTGCTGTTGATTTATTGATGATAAAAGCTGCATTCTCTGATAGCACCTTTAAAAATAGAACTGTGTTCATATCTATCACATCCTGCATTTACATGCGAAGACCAACGGCTTTTGGTGAGCTGCTTATAAAAGATGAAAACCTCTTCAGCACTTATATTAAGACAAGAGAAATCACTTCATCATATATGTGTGTGTGTGTGTGTGTGTGTGTGTGTGTGTGTGTGTGTGTGTGTGTGTGTGTGTGTGTGTGTGTGTGTGTGTGTGTGTGTGTGTGTGTGTGTGTGTGTGTGTGTGTGTGAGCTTGTTGCAATGACTTAAATGATATTTTCACTAAATAATGCACTCATTCCATGTATGTGTGTAATTAATGCAATTAAGAAAAATAATCTACATATCATTTTTGACACAACTTCCACAAATTCAGTCCGGTAGCAGATTTGTTGTGTTTGGACACTTTGTGATCTCTTTTAATTTAAAAGACTGACTTTTAATTTAAAAAGAGGGTTTTTAATTTTAAATGAGGGCTTTTAATTTGAAACAGACAAAGGATGTGGTGTCCTGGTGCAGCCCGGTGGTGAACCGTTGATCCTTCGGTGGGTTTCGTGTCTGCAGGCCTCGCTGTTACAGTCCAGCCTCAAATATTTTATTCATGTCATCAACCTATTTCTGTTTCTGCTGCGTCGGACACAGTCACGCTACTTTCTCAGCTCTCTGAGGGTTTCATGAAGGGTGGGGCTTGTCTCCAGCTGGAGTGGAGCAGAGGAGGGACAGGTGAAGTGAAGACAACTATACTAATTTCTTTAAGTCCAATAAAAGCCAACCAGATTCATTCATTGGTGAATGTGACATCAACACCAGCCGTCCTCCAGTGACAGCAGTGACTTTGTTCACTGAGTCAGCAGTTCTGTCAAACCTGACCTGGTTCCTGTCAGACGGACAGAGAACAGTAGGAAGGACGGGAAACACAAACACAATCATCCAAGATCCAATCTTTCAGTCCCCTGTTGATTCATGAAGACTCCCCTGGATTATGTTCAGATCAGATCAGCTTCAGATCAGGTTCAGATCAGGTTCAGATCAGATTAGGTTCAGATCAGATCAGGTTCAGATCAGGTTCAGATCAGATTAGGTTCAGAGCAGATCAGGTTCAGATCAGATTAGGTTCAGATCAGATCAGGTTCAGATCAGATCAGATCAGATTCAGACAAGATCAAATCAGGTCAGGATCAGATTCAAATTCAGATCAGATCAGAGCAGGTTCAAATCAGATCAGATCGATCAGGTTCAGATTCAGATCAGATCAGAGCAGGTTCAGATCAGATCAGATTCAAATCAGATCAGATCAGAGCAGGTTCAGGTTCAGATTCAGATCCGATCAGATCAGAGCAGGATCAGATCAGATTCAGATCAGATTAGATCAGAGCAGGTTCAGATCAGAGCAGATTCAGAGCAGATTCAGATCAGATCAGATCAGATCCAGATCAGATCAGATCAGATCAGATCAGGTTCAGATTCAGATCAGATCCACATCAGATCAGATCAGATCAGATCCAGATCCAGATCAGAGCAGAGCAGAGCAGGTTCAGATCAGATCAGATCCAGATCAGATCAGAGCAGGTTCAGATCAGATCAGATCCAGATCAGATCAGATCAGAGCAGGTTCCTGAGAGAAACATCAACTCTGACAACATCATGTGACCTTCATCTGAACTCAGTCAGAGACACAATGCAGCCTCCACTACATGAAGGACGGGGACGTGTCTCACAAAGACTTCATAGCGGAGCACACGGTGACGTCACCTTCTATCGGCTCACATTGAGTCCAGGAGACGACGGTTTGATGGAGCTGCTCTCTGCAGGTTCGCTGCTCTACAGACTCCGACGACTGAAGACAGCTGGAACCAGGCAGGATGTTCAATTGCACACATTATTCATGTTTCTGTTTATTGTATTTAAACTCTGAAAACATCTCAGTCCGACCACAAAGTTTTATTTTCTTAAAATAAGTTTCTGTTTGGACAACTGCGGAATATTTACTCAGTAAAACTCTTGGAGCAAAAATCAGTTCACTGCACTGGATTTTAAATTCAAAGTTTCAGGACTGAAGAATAAATGATGGATAAATATGGCGGCTCTAGTTTCTGTCTGCAGTTCTGTGCTTCAGGTTAATAACATCATCACACTAAAGCTGAACCTGCTGTGACCCTCCATAAAGACTGCAGGATATGACATCATTACAGAGAGAAGAACAGCTGATGACAGGTTTGACCTCGATCTACACAGAACTTCTGAAACAGCAGTTTCAGGATGTAGAAGATCGGATTACAAACAGAAACGGTCTCAGTCAGAACACTGCAGAACTACAACATCACCACAGTCACAGGATGAGGCCTGCAGACCTCTCACAGGCTCTGCTGCAGTCTGGGTCAGGACCAACTCTGGTTCTGGACCAGTCCCTGCAGGATCACAAGAATCAACAGCAGTACAACCAATCAGATCACAAGAATCAACAGCAGTACAACCAATCAGATCACAAGAATCAACAGCAGTGCAACCAATCAGATCACAAGAATCAACAGCAGTACAACCAATCAGATCACAAGAATCAACAGCAGTACAACCAATCAGATCACAAGAATCAACAGCAGTACAACCAATCAGATCACAAGAATCAACAGCAGTGCAACCAATCAGATCACAAGAATCAACAGCAGTACAACCAATCAGATCACAAGAATCAACAGCAGTACAACCAATCAGATCACAAGAATCAACAGCAGTACAACCAATCAGATCACAAGAATCAACAGCAGTACAACCAATCATCATCTCAGAGGAACAATAGAACGATTCAAACTCCAAACATGACTTCTGATCCAACCTGGTATCCGAGTGTGATACACCTGTCTGTCCACTAGAGGACTCCACCTGTCTGTCCATTAGAGGAGTCCACCTGTCTGTCCACTAGAGGACTCCACCTGTCTGTCCACTAGAGGAGTCCACCTGTCTGTCCACTAGAGGAGTCCACCTCAAATTCAGCAACCAATGTCTTTAAAGACATTTATGTCACCTTTTCACACACATTGAACCTAATTTCCTTTCAGACAGTTCTGGTTCTGATCAACCCAAAACACACAAACCATCTCCTCACTTGGACACTGAACCACATTAAATGACCTCCGTCACATGACCTGTGTCCCAGGTCATACATGTGTGAAATTATCAGGCCAACACAACATGTAACATAACTGACACGGATCTCTAGACTGATGTGGTGATAAAATACTGACAGAACCAACAGAACCACTGAGTCTTTATTTTAAATGACACTTTATATTCAGTTGCAGACATGTTGTGTCGTGTGTGTGTGTGTGTGTGTGTGTGTGTCCAGTCTCTGTGTTGTTCCCCACACAGCTGTCTCTGCCACACTGTGTCCAGTCAGTGGACATGTCGGTCCTGACTGTTTTATCAGGGATGTTGTCCATCCTCTGCGTGGACGTTCAGATGAAGCGTCTCCTCGTACGGAGCAGATTCTGTGTTTGTGGGTCTCCTGTCTGACACACGTTATATAATTACTGCATCGAGGCCACAGCACGTCTTTATTTTACATCTTTGGCTCCTTCTGTCTGTTTCCTACAACGAGCTGCTGTCACCGTCTCTGCAGGACGGGACGGAGACCGTGAGGGGAATCACTAAACACCATCCTCTGTCTGTCTGTCTCTCTGCCCCCCATCTCTTGTCCTCTGGAGTCTGCCTCTCCATTTCTCGTTAATTCGAGCCTCCTCCGGTTGTGACACCGGGGAAGTGCCCCGTGCATACGGATTGGCTTTGACACATTGCGGATCTCTCCATGGTGCTGAAAGGGGGGGGGGGTTCTCTATAGTTTCCTTCAGGAGCGGCGCTGCACCAAGAGGCGGACCAGACTCACGCGGGTTTCTAACCTCTCGTGTGTCACGTGGGAGCAGCAGGTAACTTACCATGTTGACTTCAGACACCATGTCGATGCTGGCGATGTCGATGCTCATGCCGACGTCCACCGGGGCGCCTGAGAGCAGACAGGGAGCATTAGTACGCAGAGCAGCCCATCAGGCTGCAGACCACAACCCGCTGCTTACCTCCGAAATCAGGCCGCAGACGGATGTCGTAGCCCTTCAGCAACTTGTCCACGGTCACTTTCACATACGACATGTTGCTGGGCTCGTTGGCGCTGCGGACAGGAACACATGTCAGTGAACATGTCCGGGCCTGTCGGACACAGGACGGGACATACTGTTCTATCACAGCTCACCTTTGGGCCCCGCAGACCGCAGAGACCAGCAGAGACCCGCAGCAGAACCACCAGCACCCGCGACCCGCACTAATCCACATGGTTCTCTCCGCAGCCGAACACCTCCAGACCTCAGAGCTGCAACTCAGGCTGCAGTATCAGCCCCGCAGTGGCGCATGCGCGACGTCTCACCAACATCCAAGTGTCCGCGGCGAGATCCGAGGAGAGCAGAGAGGATGAAGAGGAGCCGAGGATGAAGAGGAGGGAGATATCTCAGACACGGATTGACCTGCTGACTGAAGGTTCTTCAGTGTCAGTGAATGACCTGCACCCTCCGTCACAGCGCACGAGCTCCTCCCGCTGCCGCTCAACCTGAAGAGGAAATAAAATGAGCTCTGACCGCGACGAGCCGGTCACCTTTAGGAGGAGGAGGAGGAGGAGGAGGAGGGGGGGGAGCAGCACGAGCACGACCGAGGAGGACCGACGCATCTTCGGTCTCCGCCGAGCGGCGTCACCGACTTCATTTACCGTCTGAACCCAGAAATACACACAAGACATGTTATATCAAATGAAAAAAAATAATTCTCCGATTTATTCACCTTCCAGCATCTCATCACGTGGAAGTGATTTGCATTACATTCAGGACAAAGATGAGCCCAATCAGCCAGACGGTGGCGCTATAATTAAGGCCTAAAAGTTCAATGTTTAAAAGGCCACACCCCTCCTTTTAGGTCAAACTTCCTGGAACATAATCTCATATTTATGATGCCTTTTTTAAAAAAAATTAAACTTCAGAAATAAATAGATTTATTAGAGCCTGAGCATCAGTGCGAAAGCCCTATTGTTTTTCGTAACGATGTTATTTTTCTTCTTGGTCGTTAGTCGTTCTTCTTGCGTAAAATTATTTTCCTTTTTGGAAGCTTTATCATATTAAAAAATTCATGAAAGTGGAAACACATTTGTCTCCCGGTGAAAAATGACACTTTTCATACGTTCACATTCTACGTCGAGCTGGTTGATCCCATGAACCTAAAATCGGGTCACAATAATCTAAACATGTAGTTGATGATATATTGAGACATTGTTCGACTTATCAATGGGCGTCGCAGTGACGATGCGGCAAAGTTGCATGTCTCGCCGTGACACAGGAAGTTGATGTTTAAGGTCAAAGGATGCTTCAAACCTCACGAAATGTGTCACATAGTGGTGCGAAAAAGTGTTTGCCTCCTTCCTGATTTCTTTGCATGTTTGTCACTTAAATGTTTCAGATCATCAAACAAATTTAAATATTCGTCAAAGATAACACAAGTAAACACAAAATGCAGTTTTTAAATGAAGGGTTTTATTATTAAGGGAGAAAAACAATCCAAACCCACATGGCCCTGTGTGGAAAAGTGTTTCCCCCTAAACCTAATAACTGGTTGGACCACCCTCAGCAGCAACAACTGCAATCAAGCGTTTGTGATAACTTGCAATGAGTCTTTTCCAGCTGTGGAGGAATGTTGGCCGACTCATCTTTACAGAGTTGTTGTAATTCAGCCACATTGGAGGGTTTTCCAGCACCAACCTACTTTTTAAGGTCATGTCACAGCATCTCAATAGATTCAGGTCAGGACTTTGACTAGGCCACTCCAAAGTCTTCATTTTGTTTTTCTTCATCCATTCAGAGGTGGACTTGCTGGTGTGTTTTAGATCATCGTCCTGCTGCAGAACCCAAGTTGGCTTCAGCTTGAGGTCACGAACAGACGGCCGGACGTTCTCCTTCAGGATGTTTTGTTAGACGGTAGAATTCATGGTTCTATTTATCACAGCAAGTCTTCCAGGTCCTGAAGCAGTAAAACAGCCCCAGACCATCACACTACCACCACCATATTTTACTGTTGGTATGAGGTTCTTCTTCTGAAATGCGGTGTTACTTTTACACCAGATGTAACGGGACACACACCTTCCAAAAAGTTCAACTTTGGTCTCGTCAGTCCACAGAGTATTTTCCCAAAAGTCTTGGGGATCATCAAGATGTTTTCTGGCAAAAATGAGACGAGCCTTAATGTTGTTTTTGCTCAGCGGTGGTTTTGGTCTTGGAACTCTGCCATGCAGCCATTTCTGCCGAGTCTCTTTCTTCTGGTGGAGTCATGAACACTGACCTGAACTGAGGCGAGTGAGGCCTGCAGTTCTTTGGATGTTGTCGTGGGGTCTTTTGTGACCTCGGATGAGTCGTCTCTGCTCTCTCGGGGTAATTTTGGTCGGCCGGCCGCTCCTGGGAAGGTTCACCACTGTTCCATGTTTTCTCCATTTGTGGATAATGGCTCTCACTGTGGTTCTCTGGAGTCCCAAAGCTTTAGAAATGGCTTTAGAAGCTTTTCCAGACTGATAGATCTCAATTACTTTCTTTCTCATTTGTTCCTGAATATCTTTGGATCTCAGCATGATGTCTATCTTCTGAGGATCTTCTGGTCTACTTCACTTTGTCAGGCAGGTCCTATTGAAGTGATTTCTTGATTGAGAACAGGTGTGTCAGTAATCAGGCCTGGGTGTGGCTTGAGAAATTGAACTCAGGTGTGATAAACCAGTTAAGTTATGTTTTAACAGGAGGGGGCAAACACTTTTCCACACAGGGCCATGTGGGTTTGGATTGTTTTTCTCCCTTAATAATAAAAACCTTCATTTAAAAACTGCATTTTGTGTTTACTTGTGTTATCTTTGACTAATATTTAAATTTGTTTGATGATCTGAAACATTTAAGTGACAAACATGCAAAAAAATTGGAAATCAGGAAGGAGGCAAACACTTTTTCACACCACTCGCCAGCGCCCCCTGCTGGAGACAGGAAATGAGACAAAAATAGCAACTTTAAGCGGGTATACGCGGTCCCTCACACGCTGCACGTCGGGGAGGCGGCGTGCAAGAGTGCAAGGGCTGTACATCACTGCTTGCACTTTTCATTCTGTTTGTGTTTACTAAAACAGGAAAAACACTTTTCAGCTGGAAACCTCCACTCATTACATTTGTCTTTTCCTCCAGCAGGTGGCAGCAGTCATCTACAAACTGAGTCCCAGTTTTTTTTTTTTTTTAAAGGCCACTGTCTCTGTCCCACCTCCAACCCCATCCCCCATGAAAAGTAAGCACCTTTCTTTTTTTTTCTTTCTTTTAATTCTTTAACGCCGGTCTGTCTTCTTCCCACGGATGCCGTTCTGTGACTACTTCCTGTCGGCCCGTGAGCCGGTCTGTCTCCCTGTTGATGCTCAACATGACCACCTTGCTGTGATTTGTCCCTTCGCCTCCATGTTTGCCCTGTTGACCCTCCAAAATGTCCTGCGGTCGTTTTAGGGCACCTTTGTGCTCTTTAAGTCTGGTGAATCTTGGTCATTATTAATTTAACATGTAAATGATTGAAACCTTAAGTTCTGAGAAACTCCAAGTCATTCTTTAATTTTATTTCACTGCAATCAGTAAAATATCTCTAACAGTTTTGAACTCTAAATGTAGATTATAGTTCGTGTTCAGCTACATTCATGTTTCTACTCACCACTCAGCATCATGGTGGCTGCAGGTTGCCATGACAATGGCTATCATCAGTTGGGCAACTCAACCTTCCAGGTGCAACTACAAACTGTCGGAGGAAAATTGCTCCTATATAACTGATCTGTAGCTGACCCTAGGTCCTTGTATCTGCAGTGTGTTCTTGAAGGGAAAACGGGTATATCCAACCCACATGTCCCTTCTATGTAATCAATCCGTGTTTGTGTCCAGCAGTGTTTTTCTACCCCGGGGGACACATGACCTTTCTCAACTAGAATCCACGGTCCATATGTGCAGATGACCGATGACCGATGTATATGCTGAGCGCCCTGAGGGGTGAAGAAGAGGGCGCCTCCTGATGAAGATATAAGGCCGCTCTCCTCACAAGGAGGGGTTAGACTTTCTGGACTCTCCGAGTGTAGAAACTCTCCAAAACTATTCAGCTGAATAAGTGTCCTGTGACTCTATTTAAATCTAATGTACTTGCTTGGCTCATGTTTGACGATTTGTACGCTCTTATTTTCCATATTTCATCTTATAATAAATACTCAAACGACAGCGAGCTTGAGATACTTTTGATTTCTCACAAGGAAATACATTAATTTCCACCACACAAACTGTAAGTGAGATCTTCATTAATCTGTTGGAGCTGTACCACAAACTTCTGTATCACCATGGTTACCATGCTGTGACTCCATCTGATCAGCTGGGATCACTTCCAGTATAATAACTTTATTTGTTGCGTTTCCAGAATAAATATTTAAAAGTGTTATTTCTAGGTGTGACAAGACTTATTTGGCCAGAAAACTGTCCATCTAACTTTTACTTTGAAATATTGAGTTTGCTTGTGATTGATTACATTTTTCACTGATATGCATCGACGTAAACATTCTGGCCATAACATCTATCTTTGTCTGTATTTAAACCAAGTTTTTTTTTTCTTTCATACTAGATTTGATTAAATTAAACTTAGTTTTTATTATTATTTGTGCTGCTGTCAACAATCATCTCCACCCAGATTTAAACCATGTTTAATTAATTACTTCAGTATTCATTCTGTATTTAGTTAAATGCTGTCTGGTCTCTGCCAAGTTTATTTCCAGGTAGGGGGTGTGTCCAAATTTAAGATTTGACATGTTGGGAGGCCTCCCAGCAGGGGGCGCAATCTCCCCCTGCACAGCAGCATTGGTAGATCATAGTTCTATTAACTGACAACACTCAGACATGGTGACGTTTTGGTTGTTCTTACTGTGGGATGGGGGATGGGGGGGGGGGGGGTAAACCTGACAGAGATGACTCCGCTCAAATGTTGCTGAAGAAGAAAGTTTATACTCGGCTTTGGGTATATTCTTAATTCTCCCTCCAGTGGTGATGAAGAGCTAATCAATATGTTCAGTGTGCCCTCAGCTGAGGCTGACAGGGTTACTCATGGACCTTCTATTGTATTACTGAGTCCTACTTTGGTCCAGGATCCTCAGAGTGGAACCAGTTTTCTGAGTCCTGTCACAGGAGCCCTGTCGGTTGGACACTGCAGTTGTTGTTGTTGTCGTCTGTGGTTGGACTGTTGCAGGACACGCGGTCCACCTGAGGACTTCACTGGGGGGCGGGTCATGGAACAAGATGGCAGCTGCTCCAGCCATTTCCATGACGTCAGAAGAAGTGATGGGGTCCAGCATGTCTGGAGAAGATGGCGCCACCTCCCTGATGACGATCTCTCTGCTCCTGTGATGTCCTGAAGGTTCTTTTATTTTCTCGTCATCACATCCTGAGCAGAGAATAAAGTCCCTGTTTTCATCCAGTTTCTGTTCTTGGGTTCAGTCAGCGGTGTCTCCTGACATGAAAACGTCCAGCTGGGCTCTGAACTCCTTCCTCTTCCTCGTGAGTAATGTCATGACAACATGTTACATGTGTGGTTTCCATGAACTGAAGGTTGATGTCTTTCTGTCTGTTGTCTCGTGTCCGAACCTGGTTGGAAATTAACATCCTGAACTTTATTTTAAAGATGCTGTGAAGTAGAAATGAAAATTAGTTTTAAGTTCATCACACCACAGAAGTATGGGTTGTTAACTACCCATCCAAATTCAAATGAAAAAAACACGGACAAGTTTGTTAAATTAGGGTTTGATTTGGGCGGCACGGTGGTGCAGTGGTTAGCACTGTCGCCTCACAGCAAAAAGGTTCTGGGTTCGAATCCGGTCCTGGGCCTTTCTGTGCGGAGTTTGCATGTTCTCCCTGTGCTTGCGTGGGTTCTCTCCGGGTTCTCCGGCTTCCTCCCATCATCCAAAAACATGCACTTCAGGTCAGGTTACCTGGCGCCGCGGTCGTGGCAGCCTGCTGCAGCATCTCCCCCCTGAGAGCCCCCCCCCCTGCTGTAGTGAAGAAATTTCCCCTCGGGGATTAATAAAGTGTATAAAATCTAAAAAAAAAAATAAAAAAAATGGTGAGAAAGTCATTGGTCTTCTCTGCTCTGGGACTGGGGGGCGTGTCCTGAAGGAGCTGAAGCTCCGCCTCCTCGCTGGAAGGTGTTCAGTGTTCTGTAGGACAGTCCTGTGGCTGCAGTTCTTTTCCCCACTAAGCGGTCCGTCTGACATCCAACCTATCGGTGACTTTATGCATGATGTCCCACTGGTCCTCTGTCTCTCTGGTGGACGGAGCAGCCTGCTTTGTGAAAACAATAGAATCAGAATTTATTTGTCCAATGAGTGAAACATACAGATGTAATCATATCCAGCTTGTCCCCCTGATCTGTAACACAGGAGTCAAACTGGACACCAGAGACAGCAGACAGTGAGTCTCCAACTACTTCTAATGACCTGCATTGCAATAGTGGAGATAATAAGAGAGGAGGAGTTGATTTAGTTCTGTAACGACTGCAACATGAACAACGCTGCATTATATCACATGTCAATTCATTACATCACGTGTCAATTCACCACATCACATGTCAATTCATTACGTCACATGTCAATTCATTACATCATATCAATTCATTACATCACGTCGATTCATTACATCACATGTCTATTCATTACATCACATGTCTATTCATTACATCACGTCAATTCATTACATCACATCAATTCATTACATCACGTGTCAATTCATTACGTCACATGTCAATTCATTACATCACATCAATTCATTACATCACGTCAATTCATTACATCACGTGTCAATTCATTACATCACGTCAATTCATTACATCACGTCAATTCACTACATCACGTCAATTCACCACATCACATGTCAATTCACCACATCACATGTCAATTCACCACATCACATGTCAATTCATTACGTCACATGTCAATTCCGTACATCACATGTCAATTCATTACATCACGTGTCACTTCATTATATCACATCAATTCATTACAACACATGTCAATTCATTACATCACGTCAATTCACTACATCACATGTCAATTCATTACATCACGTCAATTCACTACATCACATGTCAATTCACGACATCACATGTTAATTCACTACATCACACCTCAATTTATTACATCACATGTCAATTCATTACATCACGTCAATTCACTACATCACGTCAATTCACTACATCACATGTCAATTCACTACATCACAAGTCAATTCATTACATCACGTCAATTCATTACATCACGTCAATTCAGTACATCACGTCAATTCATTACATCACGTCAATTCACTACATCACATCAATTCACTACATCACATGTCAATTCACTACATCACAAGTCAATTCATTACATCACGTCAATTCATTACATCACGTCAATTCATTACATCACATCAATTCATTACATCACATCAATTCACCACATCACATGTCAATTCATTACATCACGTCAATTCACTACATCACACGTCAATTCATTACATCACGTCGATTCATTACATCACGTCAATTCATTACATCACATGTCAATTCTTTACATCACTTCAATTCACGACATCACATGTCAATTCACTACATCGCACGTCAATTCATTACATCACGTCAATTCATTACATCACGTCAATTCACTACATCACGTCAATTCATTACATCACGTCAATTCATCACATCACGTCAATTCACTACATCACGTCAATTCATTACATCACATGTCAATTCACTACATCACATGTCAATTCATTATATCACATCAATTCATTACATCACATCAATTCATTACATCACATCAATTCATTACATCACATCAATTCAAACTTTGAACCTGTTCAGGTCGAGCCGACAGTCTTTCTCTTCCACTGATGTCTCTCCTCCTCCACCTCCACCTCCCTGTCCTCCCACACCTCCACCTCCACCTCATCCTCCTCCTCCTCCTCCACCTCCACCTCCACTTCCACTTGCTCTCTGCAGCCTCCATCTCCACCTCATCCTCCTCCTCCTCCACCTCCATCTCCACCTCCACCTGCTCTCTGCAGCCTCCACCTCCTCCTCCACCTCCTCTCTGCAGCCTCCTCCACATGTAGTCAGGCTCGTTTACCTGGACCGGTACCGGTACATGTAACCGACATCGTCGCTGATTGTAACGTTACACCGGAGTACAAAAACAACAACCCTCACTAATGTGAGGACTAGATCTCCTCTGGTCCATGTTCACCATCACCCCAACATGTAAAATATAGAGTTACATATATTATAGTTCTTATTGGAGCTTTATTGAGACGCATAAAACAATCAGCAGTTATCGGAGCATTTTCGTTTCGGCTCCGTGCTGCAGGAGGAGCGGTGCGTCCGTGAACTCCTTCCATCTCCGGTGGAAGTTGGTGAAACTATCCACCATGAAATGGTCCCTGCAGACGCGACTGTTGGTGGTAATCCTAACGTCTCCTTTAGCTCTTCATGAAATCAATCCACCTCTTTTTCCTTCATCAGTAGGACATTTAACCAGCGATGCAGCGCTGCTTTGGAGGTTCTTGCTTCCAGGAAAGATTCCCTTGCAGGTGGAGGGAGACATCCTGTAGCAGCTAGCTGATGAACAATAACAATCTGACTACGTCAGGAGTAGAACTGAAGTCCAGTGGGATGACCTCTTATGCAAATGAGATGCAGGCTTTTATAGCGTTTCACCGTGTGAGAGGAGGAGCCATGCAGAAGGTTATAACCGTTTGTGAGCTAGCCTTGTGACGTAGATAGGTTAGCTTTTAGCTCCACCTACAAAAACCTGAGCTGAAGACGGGTGAGAAACTGTTTAACGGTCTAACTCCACATTTCAGTGAGACAAAGTTTTCAAACTTTGCACATGCTTTCAGCAACTCATTTCACATGTATATAATGTATTGAGAAGCAAATCTTGGAATTTGCTTTACAGCATCTTTAAGAACTTTAAAGCTCTCCGTTCTGATGGTAATATTCATGTTGGTCTCTATCAACAGTTGCTCATCAGCCAGTTGTCTAACTCTGATTGGTGCAGAACAATCAGCCAATGAGCTCAGAGTTCACTTTTAAACACTGTTTTCAGTTTATTATATTAAAATGCTGTAAAACATGACAGGAACTACAGTCCAGTTTAACAAGCTACAAATTATAGCAACCATGTTGGAACAAAGGATTGGGAATAAGTGTTTTTATACTTTATGTCCACAATCTGTCATTAATGTAGAAGATATTGATTCTGTGGTGTAGTTTCCTTTATCGTTCATATTGAATACAGCTGGAAAAGTATTTATTTGTTTTGATCAAGTAGTTACTGCTCAGATGACTCCGATGAGGTAAAGTAGAGAGAGTTAACCTGGCAGAGACGACTGACGGCCCAAATGATGCTGAAGTGATTTGATGCAACCTTTATGTTCATTTACTTCCTTCCGATGATGATGATGACGACAGCAGGGATGAAGATGAAAACAATCAGCAGCTAAAACATTGTTTGATTGAATTCCTTGAATTTGATCAGCTGAGTGACGTGACCATGGATTAATATCACCACGTTGGAGATTGTATTGTTTTCTTTAATGCCTCTTTAGAGAACTTTTGTTAAAAAAATATATATATATATATATATATATATTTTGATTCTAAATGGGTTTTTTTTTTCTGCCTCTGACATTTCTAACCCGTTTTATTGGTTGTTACTTTTTATATTTATGTATTTTATCAGATTTTACACACTCAGCTCTGAATTGTTTTAATCCTGGAACTATGATGTAAAGCATACCATCTCGACAGATCTGTTCTCACTGTGGCGCTAGTCTCCATGGCAACGGCTCTGTCACAAGATGACAAGCTGCTGAAAACGTGCGTGAACAGATGTGTAGTTGTAGTTAGTGACCACATGGTGGCGTCTCTGTCCACATGCCTGAGAGGGTTCGATGAAAGATGAATTAAAATGAAGAAGACATCCATAAAATGATGAAGAAAATTAAAAAAATAATCTATATAAAGTATAAATGTCTCTTACATGGATATGGTGCTGGCAGGCAGCAGAGGAACTTTAAATGATGTACACAGATGGTTCTTCAGTTAGTTTATTATGGTGTTTTTTACCATTTAATAAATCTTCCTTTTCCTCCTGCACTGCCTCCATCCTCTCTCTCTCTCTCTCTCTCTCTCTCTCTCTCTCTCTCTCTCTCTCTCTCTCTCTCTCTCTCTCTCCAACATGTCTGTTGGGAGTTGTGTAGTGAGTTGTGTGTCCATGTGCAGGTCAGTGTGACTGACTCAGCTTCTGCTCTCGATACCTCGATCTACTCAGTGACCCTTTAAGCTCCACCTCCTCCATGAGACCACCATGGTCATCTCACTGGGAGTCCTTCTAATCTAGATGTTCTTTCACTGCTAGGACTGTGTTTCTGACAGCATGCATCCTGAACATGTGTGAAAGTCTAATATCACTCTAATATATCTCTAATATCACTCTGATCACAGCGACCTTAGCTTTTGTCATTTTGAAGTTAATGACGCTCACTGAAGCATTCTGGCGTTATTATACTTTATTCAGACCTGTTTCCTGTCAGAAACACTGAGACAGTACAGCTGTCTGTCGCTGTCCATCAGCTGTGGTGCTGAAACGTTCCTCTGTCCTGCATGTAAAGTATCAAATGCTGTCTGTGGTGCTGAAATATTTACGGGACAGGGAAGCCTTTTTTTCTACAGCTTCACAACATCATCTGGGAGGTCAAAGGTCCCTCCCTCCCTCCCTCTCTTTCCTTCCTTCCTTCCTTCCTTCCTTCCTTCCTTCCTTCCTTCCTTCCTTCCTTCCTTCCTTCCTTCCTTCCTTCCTTCCTTCCTTCCTTCCTCTCTCTTTTTCCTTCCTCCCTCTTTCCTTCCTTCCTTCCTTCCTCTCTTTCCTTCCTTTCTTCCTTCCCTCTTTTCCTTCCTCTCTTTCCTTCCTTCCTTCCTTCCTTCCTCTCTCTTCCTTCCTTTCCTTCCTTCCTTCCTTCCTTCCTTCCTTCCTTCCTTCCTTCCTTCCTTCCTTCCTTCCTTTCATTCCTCTCTTTCCTTCCTTCCTTCCTTCCTTTCCTTCCTCTCTTTCCTTCCTTCCTTCCTTCCTTCCTTCCTTCCTTCCTTCCTTCCTTCCTTCCTTTCTTCCTTCCTTCCTTCCTTCCTTCCTTCCTTCCTTCCTTCCTTCCTTCCTTCCTTCCTTCCTTCCTTCCTTCCTTCCTTCCTTCCTTCCTTCCTCTCTTTCCTTCCTTTCTTCCTTCCCTCTTTTCCTTCCTCTCTTTCCTTCCTTCCTTCCTTCCCTCTTTTCCTTCCTCTCTTTCCTTCCTTCCTCTCTCTTTTTCCTTCCTCTCTTTCCTTCCTTCCTTCCTTCCTTCCTTCCTTCCTTCCTTCCTTCCTTCCTTCCTTCCTTCCTTCCTTCCTTCCTTCCTTCCTTCCTTCCTTCATCCACAGTGTTTTGAATTTTCAACTGAACTGAAACACCAGTTTTAATGTTTCTGTTTTTCTCGTTTCCTCCAACATGTTGCTTCTAACTCAAGTGTTTCCACTCTATACCCCCGCCCTCCTCCCGTCACGGTTCATGCTCTAAGTATCGGTTCATGTTGGTCTCGTGCACTCTGGTAAAACGGTGCAGAAATGAGCGCGTGCCCAGCAACGGATCTCTCCGGCTCGGTGTGTCCGTGCAGTCTGCTGTCAGCTCGGTGTCTCGGTGCTCCGTGGACTCTGTGTCGGAGGACCTGAATGAACCGACGTTAACCTGTCTGCTCTTCGGGCCATTGGTGCCCCGGCTGTGTCCGGTCCAGGTTCTGTGGAGACCCGGACCACCTGCCGTGTTCAAGCAGCATCCGCCCAGCTGCGGAGGATCAGTGTTCCCGGACTGGAGACATTAACCGCTGTGTGTCTGTATGGAGACGGAGCTGAGCGCGCAGTCCGTCTAACATCTGGAGGATCTCTGCAGCTGGACTTCGCGCTCTGAACGCGTCAGCGTGTGTTTCAGGTTCGGAGATGAGCGGACGGAGGAGCTTCCGGAACCTGAGTATTCTGCTCTGCTTCTTCCTGCTGTGGAACCCACGGTACGTTTCAGCCACCGCTTCTGTTCTTAAAAGCACCACAATGAGACCTCCTGCTGTGTGTCTCCATGGAGAGAGTTGTGTTGCTGTGTTTGTAACGAGTTGTTTTATTGGAAGTCCATTAATCTGTAGGTTTTAAAAAAAAAATTAAACTAGTAAAATATGATGCTGTAAAATAGTAAATAATGATTTAATGAAAACTTTAACATTAAGCAGAAATCCTTTCATGAGACTAAACTGAGATTTTAAGTAAAGAAAGTCGTTTCCCAACATCTCCTCTGATGACTGCATCAGTCCTCCAACATGAACCAACACATCTCTGATTTATTTCTCTCCTCCTGGTTAAACAGAAGCTGCAGGATCAGCAGGTAAAATGTCACCGGACTACCTGTCACATTTCATCTTCACCTACAGAGAGCAGGAGGCTGCTCTCCTCCTGACAGCTCTCGGCCCCTCTCCCCCCCCCCCCCCCACACACACACACACACACACCCCCGCCGTCCCCCCACTCCCTCTCCCCATCCCCCTCGGCCCCTCTCAACCGGACTTGAGGAGGTTGTTCAGTTAGAGTTATTTAATTCTTCTGGAGCTGAAGAGCTTCTGTAGCAGATTAAAGTTTCTTATTTCTCTGTCTAATCACATATTTCTCTTTTTCAGGTCAAAAGCAGATTCGAATACGACCCGTAACTCCAAAGACATCACGACCTTCACCAAGATCCTGGACAGTCTGCTGGACGGATACGACAACAGACTAAGGCCGGGGCTGGGAGGTAAGACGAGGAAGAGCAGCGACGTTCTCCGGTTCTTCATCACTGGTTTATAAAACTATAAACAGAGATATCTGCCATGACTTTCATTAAAACACTTCATTAAGTTTGTGGTATTTAAAGCAATTTGTTTGTTTGTAGTAAATTAGAGGACTTTGGAAAACATGAAATTATTACAACTCAACTGTACAACTGAAGAATAGGAAAGATCACTGAGGTGGAAGTACATCTGATTAAACACATTTCAGACTGTCTTAGGACAAGTCTATAATATATAAAATAAAGTTTATAGTTTGAAACAATTTAGAGTCTGTTTTTAAGTGTAGTAAATGAGGAGGAGGATGACACAGTTCAACTTGTTCTGGTGTTTCTATCTTTGTCAGCCAGCAGCAGCACATCAGTTATTATTTATGATGAGTAGAAATGAGCCAGCTGTCCTGAGGATGAACAGATTTCAGTGTTCGGTCTCTCAAAGTTCCTCAAACAAACATCTGATGATGGTGATGCAGATTCTCGTCTTTATTCTCTGAGACTTTAAAAGAATGTGGAGACTCACAGGAAACGTGAACTACAAACTCCATATTAATAAGTGTTGACTTAAAAAGGTTGAAACTGTGGAGAAGAACAGCTGTGTCCTCTCTGACAGGACAGCTGACAACTGCTGTGTGTCTCACGGTGAGTCTCCCCGTCTGTCTCCACAGACCAAGTGACGGAGGTGAAGACGGACATCTATGTGACCAGTTTTGGACCAGTGTCTGACACAGATATGGTGAGTCTTTTAAAGTGGAACGTCTTCTGAGGACACCGAGACAGAGACATAGAGTGGGAAATTAAAATGGACTGGACTGCATGATTAGACTGGTTTGACTGACTGAGGATAGACAGACGAGTTGATGTGGGACAGCTAAGACATGTTCAAATGTCTCAGAGTTTAATCAGACTTTCATAGAAGGTAATTTAGAGCATTATTCTATGGACATGGTTCTGAGGTTATATGGTTCTATGGTTCCGTCTTCCGTTGGTCTGTGGTTCTATGGTCTCTATAGTTCTATGGTTCCATGGCTCTGAGGTTCTATGGTTCTGTGGTACTGAGGTTCTACGGTTCTGTGGTTCTTTGGTTCCGTGGTTCTGTGGTTCTATGGTTCTATGGTTCTATAGTTCTGTGGTTCCATGGCTCTGAGGTTCTATGGTTCCGTGGTTCAGTAGTTCTTTGGTTCCGTGGTACTGAGATTCTGTGGTTCAATGGTTCCGTGCTTATATGGTTCTACGGTTCCGTGGTTCAGTTGTTCCGTGGTTCTATGATTCCGTGGTACTAAGGTTCTATGATTCCTTGCTTCTATGGTTCTGTGCTTATATAGTTACTTGGTTCTATGGTTCTGTGGTTCTATGGTTCCTTGGTTCTATGGTTCTGTGGTTCTGTGGTTCTGTGGTTCGGTGGTTCGGTCAAGAAGGATGGACAGCTTCATTAACCGGTCGACCTCATTCAGACTCAGACGTCTTCCTGTCACAGGTCCATTATAAAACCTCCAGAACCGGTCCACATGTAATTACACATCCAGCTAATACGATCTCCCACACAGAGACCTGTCAGGACTGCTTGTGTTGTTGCTATGGTAACCCAGCTCCTCCAATCATGACGTGATAACAGGGCAGGGGCCAGACTGTTTTATTAAAAAGGAGATGTGATCATCAGCTGTGGAGCGTCTCATGTATTACATATTCAAATTCTTCATTATCACTCAGATATCATCTGTGCAGCTGTTTCCTGTAGAGGATGTTATCTTTTTTCCACTACAGCAGCATTATAGGTACAGGAAAGCAATAAAACAACAGCACAAAATATTACACATAAAAATGCACAGTATATACAATAAAATAGGATAGAATAATTAAATTAAATTAAATTAAATTAAATTAAATTAAATTAAATTAAATTAAATTAAATTAAATTAAATTAAATTAAAACTAACTAAACAACAGTGCAAAGATTTAAACAAACAAGAAAACAGACAACCAACGGTGTTATTATTATTGTGATGGATTTTGCCAGAGGTGAGTTATTATACAGTCTTATTACAGTGGACAAGAATGATCTCCTGTATCTGGAATGATCTCCTGTATCAGGAATGATCTCCTGTATCTGGAATGATCTCCTGTATCAGGAATGATCTCCTGTATCTGTCCTTGTGACAGCAGCTGGAGGAGTCTTTTGGAGAACGTCTTCCTCTGTCCCTGCAGCAGGTGGAGAGGGTGGTCAGGATTATCCAATATGGATAATAGTTTCCTCAGCGTCCTCCTCTCCACCTCCTTTTCCAGACTGTCCAGTTTGCAGCCGATGATGGAGCCGGCCTTCTTAACCAGTTTGTTAAGTCTGTTGGTGTCACCGGCTCCAATGCTGCCCCCCACCCTCACCCCCACCCCCACCCGCAGACTACTAGAAATACAGTTCACTGGCCACAACAGATGGTAGAACATCTCCAACATCTCGCTGCACACATTGAAGGATCGAAGTTTCCTCAAGAAAAAGAGTCGACTCATCCCCTTCTTGTAGACAGCATTGATGTTGGTCTTCCAGTTCAGTCTGTTGTCATGGAGACACCAGGTACTTGTACTCCTCCACCATGTCCACCTCCTCTCCCATGATGATGAGGATGAGGATGAGATGGAGATCGCGGTGTTGCACAACATGATGTTGTTGTTAAATGTGGAGTTTTTAATTAAAATGTTCCAGTTTGATGTTGAGTTCATACAGAACATGAAAGTTTGTCTCATCCTGACTGATGCTGCTTTGTGATAATAATAATCTAACAGTTTATACATTGTTAGAACATATATGTTTGAACTATAGTTGGAGTTAATCAACAGTAAAGTTCCAGTCTTTCGATAGGAAGGTTTGTAGTTCTTCTCCTGATGTCGCCTTCCTACAATCTATCACACTCTCATTGTACTGTAGATCACACACACACACACACACACACACACACACACACACACACACACACACACACACACACACACACACACACACACACACACACACACACACACACACACACACACACACACACACACACACACACACCACACACACGCAACACACACATTCATACCTGCTCTAAAAGCCCCCCCACACCTTCACCTGGATCTTCTCAAATATTTAACTGTCAGAGGGATGAAGTGCTTCTGATGGAAAATGCTGCTTCAAAGAAAGGAAACGGAGATTGTCTCATAATACATACTCTCTCTGTCTGTCTCAGGAGTACACAGTGGATGTCTTCTTCCGTCAGAGCTGGAAGGACGAGCGTCTGAAGTTCCACGGTCCGATGAACATCCTTCCTCTCAACAACCTGATGGCCAGTAAGATCTGGACGCCCGACACCTTCTTCCACAACGGGAAGAAGTCTGTGGCGCACAACATGACCATGCCCAACAAGCTGCTGAGGATCATGGAGGACGGGACGCTGCTCTACACCATGAGGTGGCGCTCTGATCTTATTCAAGACAAACAATGTTTTCAGGCTGGTGTTTCATTATTATTATCATTATTATTATTATTATTATTATTATTATTATTATTATTATTATTATTATTATTAAAATGATTCATCTGTTAAAATCATGTTTGTTCCCTGAAACAACAACAGTTCAGTTCTCAGTATGAATCTGGTGTGTGTGTGTGTGTGTGTGTGTGTGTGTGTGTGTGTGTGTGTGTGTGTGTGTGTGTGTGTGTGTGTGTGTGTGTGTGTGTGTGTGTGTGTGTGTGTGTGTGGCTCACGGTCCAGGCTGAGTGTCCCATGCACCTGGAGGACTTCCCCATGGACTCCCACTCGTGTCCTCTGAAGTTTGGCAGCTGTGAGTTTCAGCAGATTCTCAGATTCTCATACTGAACATGTTTGTAGTCCAACTTCAACCTGAAAATCAAAACTTAAAAGATAAGTTCACTGTTTTCACTGTCGATATGTAGAGATGACTAACAGAAACACACAGACCATCCTGATCTGTTTCTGGTGTCACTGGGATGTGTAGGATCGGTTGGTTGACCTGTGTCTCTGCTCATCAGATGCCTACACAAAGACCGAGGTGACCTACATCTGGACCCGGAACGCCTCCCAGTCTGTGGACGTAGCAGCTGATGGATCCAGACTGAACCAATACGACCTGCTGGGTCAGACGGTGGGGAAGGAGACCATCAAGTCCAGCACTGGTGAGTTGGTCCACATACAGTGAAGGAAATAATGATTTGATCTCTTACTGATTTTGTAAGTTTGCCCTCTGACAAAGAAATGAACAGTCTATAATTGTAATGGAGGTTTATTATAACAGAGACAGAACATAATTTTTTTTTTTTAAATCTAAAAAATCACATCATATAAAAGTTATGAATTGATTTGCATCTGATTGTGTGAAATAAGTATTTGATCCCGTAGCAGAACATGACTCAGTACTTGGTGCAGAAAGCGTTGTTGGCGAGGTCAGAGGTCAAACATTTCTGGTAGTTGGTCTCCAGGTTTGAACATCTCAGGAGGGATATTGTTCACTCCTCTTTGTAGTTCCTCCAAATCCTTCAGGTTTCCAGGCTGTTGCTCGGCAACAGGAAGCTTCAGCTCCCTCTACAGATGTTCTCTGGGATGAAGGTCCGGAGACCGGCTCGACCTCTCCGTGACCTTCATGTGCTTCTTCTTGAGCCGCTCCTTTGTTGTCTCGTCGTATGTTTTGGGTCATTGTGGTGCTGAAGACCCGTCCACGACCCGTCTTCAGTGTCCCAGCTGAGGGAAGGAGGTCGTCCCCCAAGATGTCCCGGTATACAGTCCTGTCCGTCCTCCCCTCGATGCGGTGAAGTCGTCCTGTCCCCTCAGCAGAGAAACACCCCCAAAACAGAATGTCTCCACCTCCATGTTGGATGGTGGGACAGTGGGGATGGTGGGACGGTGGGACGGTGTTCTCTGGTTCTAGTCAGCGTTTCGCTTCCTCCAAACACGGCGAGTCCAGTTGATGTCAAAGAGCTAGATGTTGGTCTCCTCTGACCACATCACCTCCTCCAAGCCTTTCTGAATCCTTCAGGTGTTCGTTTGTAAACTTCAGACAGGTCTGTCCATGTGTCTTCTTCAGCCGGGGGACCTCGCAGCGCTGCAGGATTTTAATCCGTGACGGCATCGTGTGTTACCGATGGTTTCCATGGTGACTGTGGTCCCAGCTGTCTGGAGATCATGAACAAGTTCCGCCGTGTAGTTCTGGGCTGATCCCTCACCTTCCTCATGATCATCGATACCCCACCAGGTCAGATCTCCATGGAGATGCAGACCGAGGAAATGCAGACCGAGGAGATCCAGACCGAGGAGATCCATGTCATTTAGTGTTTCTTCCATTTCCCAATAATCTCACCAACAGTTGTCTCCTTCTCACCGAGCTGCTGGCCGATGGTCTTGTAGTCCATTCCAGCATCATGCAGGTCTACGATCTGTCCCTGACGTCCTGAGACAGCTCTTTGGTCTCCATGGTGGACAGGTTGGAATCTGATTGATTGATTCTGTGGACAGGTGTCTTTTATACAGGTAAGGAGTTGAGACAGGTGTCTTTTACACAGGTAATGAGTTGAGACGGTTGTCTTTTATACAGACAACTGTCTGTTGTCTTTTATACAGGTAAGGAGTTGAGACAGGTGTCTTTTATACAGGTAACCAGTTGAGACGGTTGTCTTTTATACAGATAACGAGTTGAGACAGGTGTCTTTTATACAGGTAACCATTTGAGACAGGTGTCTTTTATACAGGTAACCAGTTGAGACAGGTGTCTTTTATACAGGTAAGGAGTTGAGAGGGGTGTCTTTTATACAAGTTGAGACAGGTGTCTTTTATACAGGTAACGTGTTGAGACAGGTGTCTATTATACTGGTAACCAGTTGAGACAGGTGTCTTTTATACAGGTAACGTGTTGAGACAGGTGTCTTTTTTACAGGTAACGTGTTGAGACATGTGTCTTTTATACAGGTAACCAGTTGAGACAGGTGTATTTTATACAGGTAACCAGTTGAGACAGGTGTCTTTTATACAGGTAAGGAGTTGAGAGGGGTGTCTTTTATACAAGTTGAGACAGGTGTCTTTTATACAGGTAACGTGTTGAGACAGGTGTCTTTTATACAGGTAACCATCTGAGACAGGTGTCTTTTATACAGGTAACCATCTGAGACAGGTGTCTTTTATACAGGTAACCATCTGAGACAGGTGTCTATTATACAGGTAACGTGTTGAGATTCTGAGACCTTTCTTAAAACGAGAGGACGAATACAGGTACAGGTAACCAGTTGAGAAATGTTTCTTTTATACAGGTAACAATTTGAGACAGGTGTCTTTTATACAGGTAACCATTTGAGACAGGTGTCTTTTATACAGGTAACCAGTTGAGACAGGTGTCTTTTATACAGGTAACGTGTTGAGACAGGTGTCTATTATACAGGTAACGTGTTGAGACAGGTGTCTTTTATACAGGTAACCATCTGAGACAGGTGTCTATTATACAGGTAACGTGTTGAGACAGGTGTCTTTTATACTGGTAACCATCTGAGACAGGTGTCTATTATACAGGTAACATGTTGAGATTCTGAGACCTTTCTTAAAACGAGAGGACGAATCTAACCGTCTGTAGGAGAATTCTTGTTGGTAGGAGATCAAATATTTATTTCACACAATCAAATGTAAATCAATTTATAACTTTTATATGATGTGATTTTCTGGATTTACTTTTTATATTCTGTCTCTGTTAAAATAAACCTCCATTACAATTACAACGTTAATTTCTTTGTCAGTGGGCAAACTTACAAAATCAGCAAGATCAAATAATGATTTCCTTCACTGTCTATGAAGGAAGGAAGGAAGGTGGAGCATGACCTCTGTTGTCAGACGGTTCTCTTATTGTTCCTCTCCTCATTGTTTTCAGGTGAATACACAGTGATGACAGCTCAGTTCCACCTGAAGAGGAAGATAGGCTACTTTGTGATCCAGACCTATCTGCCCTGCATCATGACCGTCATCCTGTCCCAGGTCTCCTTCTGGCTGAACAGAGAGTCGGTACCAGCCAGAACTGTGTTTGGTGAGTCTTCAGCCAGACTCTCCTCAGAGAAACGACAGATTTCTTGTAACCACAGATGAGCTTCACATTAACTCTGTGTAACCGAGGGGAGACGTGCAGTCACATCCAGGACGTCCAGTTTGACTAAAAAGGCATCAAACAGAAACATTGGTAGTCTCCACGGCGACAGTGTAATACCACTAAGGACCACTAGGGGCTTGTTCCAGAAACCCTCCATCTCCAACAGACTCGTAAACGTTTGTATCTCAAGCTCTCTGTTTTCATATTTATCTGTCATGATCTCCAACACTAAACTGAGGTAACTCCGATGACATCACCATGACATCACTGTGACATCATCAGGGTAAACTGTATGTGAACACCTGGTTGGAAGTCAGAGATTTAGTACCATGATGTCTGTGACTGTACGCAGTCCTGTATCTGCATTTTACTGAATATTCGCCTCGTACTCACTGTCATTTTATCATGTTATAATTTTATCATGTAATCATATTATCATGTTATTATTTTATCTTTTTATTATTTTATTGTTATCATTTTATTATTTCATCATGTTATCGTTTTATCGTTTTATCATGTTATTATTTTATCACATTATTTGATCATATTATGTTATTGTGTTATTATTTCATCATGTTATTATTTTATGTTATCATTTTATCACGTAATAATTTCATTATTTTATCATGTTATCATATCACGTTATTATTTTATCTTATCATGTTATAATTTTATCATTTCTGTCCTCTGCGTCCTCTGTGTCCTGTGTGTCCCTTGTCTCCAGGTGTAACGACTGTCCTCACCATGACCACCCTGAGTATCAGCGCCCGTAACTCTCTGCCTAAGGTGGCCTATGCGACGGCCATGGACTGGTTCATTGCCGTCTGTTACGCATTCGTCTTCTCCGCCCTCATCGAGTTTGCGACAGTGAACTACTTCACCAAGCGAGGATGGGCGTGGGACGGGAGGAGTGTTGTCAACGACAAGGTGAGGCTGTCACTGTTAGCAGCTGGTTGTTGTCAGACCATGGCAACAAGCTCCTCCACCACAACAACATGCTTGAACTGTGGTGCCATGGCAACAGGCTCTTTCAACAGGACAATATGCCTGAACTGTGGCACCATGGCAACAGGCTCTTCCAACGGGACAACATGCCGCTCACAGCACGTTGGAAACAGACCAGCAAAGATTTTCTGTTCCCCAATAATTTGACAGGAAAACCGCTGTTCCAGGTCTGTGGTGACATCACTAATGTTACTGCCGGTGGTCCCGTTAAAGTGTGACATCACTAATGTTACTGCTGGTGGTCCCGTTAAAGTGTGACATCACTAATGTTACTGCCGGTGGTCCCGTTAAAGTGTGACATCACTAATGTTACTGCTGGTGGTCCCGTTAAAGTGTGACATCACTAATGTTACTGCCGGTGGTCCTGTTAACGTGTGACATCACTAATGTTACTGCCGGTGGTCCTGTTAACGTGTGACATCACTAATGTTACTGCCGGTGGTCCCGTTAAAGTGTGACATCACTAATGTTACTGCTGGTGGTCCCGTTAAAGTGTGACATCACTAATGTTACTGCCGGTGGTCCCGTTAAAGTGTGACATCACTAATGTTACTGCTGGTGGTCCCGTTAAAGTGTGACATCACTAATGTTACTGCCGGTGGTCCTGTTAACGTGTGACATCACTAATGTTACTGCCGGTGGTCCTGTTAACGTGTGACATCACTAATGTTACTGCCGGTGGTCCCGTTAAAGTGTGACATCACTAATGTTACTGCCGGTGGTCCTGTTAACGTGTGACATCACTAATGTTACTGCCGGTGGTCCCGTTAACGTGTGACATCACTAATGTTAATGTGTGGAGGTTGTTTCCTCCTCTTGCAGTGTGTACATCGCCGTGTTGCGTTCATGGACAGCAGCAGTGACCTTCATATCGGTTTAAATGCTGCTGCATCACATCTTTCAACATGACGGTTCGTTGTCATAGAGACGATCAGACTGAAGCGCTGCACTCGCATAAACAGCTTCATCAACACATTTTACTTTTCTTCCTCCCATCATTGTTCAAAGTAAAACCCAGAAGAAACATGTTCCGTGTTCCCATCATGTCGTTCTGCAGCATCCTGACAGCTGGATGATCTCCTGAAGATGATGTCATCATGTGTCTCCTGAAGATGATGTCATCATGTGTCTCCTGAGGATGATGTCATCATGTGTCTCTGCCAGCAGCACAGCTGTTTCAGTTTATATCTCGCATCTGGTTGGTCCTCCTCACTGCTGTTAGAGAGTCGACTTTCTAACCAGACCATGGATGAACATCTCCATTAGTCCGTCTGTTTCCAGCAGTGACATCATGGTTTGGTTGGAGCTCCTCTGGATGGTTCTGAAGGTTCTCTGGATGGTTCTGAACAGCTGTGGGACAGAGACTGTGAAGAGCCTCTGATAACGACAGAACCACTTTTCACAGTTAATAATTATTCACTTTGATTGTGGATATAAATGAGTTCAGTTTCTCTCTTCTGTGTAAAATGATGAGTGAAAAGCTGTAGCTGAAGACCAAGTCCGGAACTGATGATCAGAACTGATGATCAGAACTTGAGGATGATCCAAAGAACCTGAAATGAAACTGATGTGCAAATGTCAGTAGAAGTGAAATAAGTTGATTCTTATTATCAACATATGTCATGAACTGTATTTCCTTTAAAAGTGACACTGCAGTGTTTCTCTGCAGAAAAAGGAGGCGTCGGTCATGAAGAAGAACAACGCGTACGCCGTTGCCGTGGCGACCTACGCTCCCAACATCACCAAGGACTCCACGCTGCCCAACATCTCCAAGTTCTCTCCCAGCGATCCGAACAAACCCGCCGACACCAAACCGGATCAGAGCAAGAAGACCTTCAACAGCGTCAGCAAGATCGACCGCATCTCCCGCATCATGTTCCCGGTTCTGTTCGGCAGCTTCAACCTCGTCTACTGGGCCACGTACCTGACCCGGGAACCCGTCCTCAGGGATCTGGAACCGGACCAGTGACCCGCAGGGCCCGCTTCACCCTGTCCCTCTGTCCCTCCATGGATGTGTCCCCTATTTCCCTCCATGGATGTGTCCCGTCTGTCCCCTATGTCCCTCCATGGATGTGTCCCATCTGTCCCCTCTGTCCCATCATGGATGTGTCCGGTCTGTCCCCTCTGTCCCATCATGGATGTGTCCCGTCTGTCCCCTATGTCCCTCCATGGATGCGTCCTGTCTGTCCCCTATGCCCCTCCATGGATGTGTCCCATCTGTCCCCTCTGTTCCACCATGGATGCGTCCCATCTGTCCCTCCATGGATGTGTCCCGTCTGTCCCCTCTGTCCCACCATGGATGTGTCCCGTCTGTCCCCTCATGGATGTGCCCCGTCTGTCCCCTATGCCCCTCCATGGATGTGTCCCATCTGCCCCCTCTGTCCCACCATGGATGTGTCCCATCTGTCCCCTCTGTCCCTCCATGGATGTGTCCCATCTGTCCCCTCTGTCCCACCATGGATGTGTCCTGTCTGTCCCCTGTGTCCCATCTGTCCCCTCTGTCCCACCATGGATGTGTCCCCTCTGTCAGTCCCTCCTGGGTAAGCTCTCACATCTGTAGAAAAACGTCCTCTTTGAACAAAGATTAATACTTCCTGCTGAAATATTTGATTTTCTGAGTTAATGTAAAATGTTTGTGTTGTGACGCTGCGAGTGATGACCTCCTCAGTTCCTCTCAGGTCTATAAACTTCAATAAATCACTGTTCTTCACCGTCTCACCACCAAAGAGCACAAAGGAGGATTCCTGGTGACGTCACGGAGCGCTGATCAGCTGATCCACGTTTTTCACAACAAAGGAAACTTTGTCTTACACTTAAATATCATTCAGGGCTTCTTCAACTACTAACATGCAGTTCATGTAGCATGTATGATGCTCACGAGGTCACAGGCTGGTTTGAGGCTGAACCTTGTAATAATGATAGAGTGCTTTTAATTATAAACTAGGATTGAAATGGAGACAGGAAGTTCAGCGGACCAATGGTGTCACTTTATCAGTCACTGACTGCTGAATCCAGATGTTCTCCCTGTCGACGTGCTGACGAGGCCGTCAGTTATTGTCCTGTCACTGTCATCACGCTGTAAAGAATTGTGGGTAAATAATGTGTAGCGTCTTTAAGAGGCTCCCTTGTGGACAGGATGGATTCTGCAGCCGTCTGCTCTCAGACTTCCTGGGAAGTTCAGACATTTGGATTTAGTCAGTTGGAGACAAACGTTTTCATTCGTAGAGCCTGAACTAATGTTCCAGTCTAGTCTAGTTCGGTTTGGTCTGGTCCAGCCCAGTCTGGTCTAGTTCGGTTTGGTCTGGTCCAGCCCAGCCTGGTCTAGTTCAGTATGGTTTGGTCCAGCCCAGTCTGGTCTAGTTCGGTATGGTTTGGTCTGGTTCGGGTTGTATTTAATTAACTTCTTCTCGTATAAAGGTCACGTAGTGTTTTGTATGAACTGTAACTTTATGCAGTTTAAAGAAACCTTGTTAAATCAGTTTTATTAATTAACTAAATTCATCTCTTGGTGTTTATATTTTTTGGATTTATTAATGATAGTTTACACCAGATTATAAAATATGAAGCACGTTTAATAGTAAAAATTGTTTTTGTGCACTTCACCTTTATGAGCTCATCACTTGGTAATTTGAATAAATATAAAACATTTAAAGGTACAACCTCACTGCTGCTGTGTTAAACACATTAAAGTTCCTCTTCCTGGTCAGTCAGGAGCTTTTAGAGACGTCACAGTCTTCAGGTGTTCCAGTTCTGTCGTTCCTCTCACATCCACCTGAGATTAATGGAGGACGTCAGGACCAATATTATTATTATTATCATTATTATTGTTATATTATCATAATTATTATTATGTACAGCTGTGATTAATATAGGACGACGTCAGGATGAATATTATTACTTAGGTCAGCAACTGAAACAGAGTGGAACGTGGAACGTGGAACATCTTCATCCAACAACCAACTGCATCACTCTGATTTATGATGGATGGAAATATATTTTAAAAAACAACAATATTTCAGGATGACGTCTGAGTCTCGATCCATCTGATGGTTTATAGAAGTCCGAACTAAAGAGAACATCTTTGAATAGTTTCTATTTTTCACCTGGAGATGTGGAGAACTGGCTGAATGAAGAACGTTCCAGACATTCCACTGATCACTTTCATATTGAGAAAGCTGGATGTTGTCGGTGTGATTCCTCGTCGCTGTGGTCAGATGACCTCCAGCTTGGAGCTCATGAGGATGTTTCCTGAGCAGCTGTGATGATCTTCTGCTGAGGTTTCATCACTCTTCTTCCTCACTGACAGCTGCTTCTCCTGCAGTGTGATGATGTGTTTGGTTTACATGTTGTTCAAGTGTTTTCTGGTACTTTTTGTGGCAGCTAGCAGCGTGGCAGCCTCCACCCTCCTCACAGGAAACTCAGTCTTTGTTTCACTTCTCCTCCAAGTTGTTTTTGAAACTGTTGGAGAAATCTTTGTCTTTTTGTCCACCTCAGCATGTTTGTTTCTTTAAACTCAGATTCATGTGGTCAACAATACAAACTCTTTATATTCACTGACAACAGATCTCCGTGTGTTTCTGTTTGTAGCTGCATTCAGACAAACTGTTAAAACGAACAGAGTAAAAGTCTTTAAATCTGTGAACTAGAAGACAAACCGATGATGAAACGGAGAACTGACTCTGTCCTGTGGAGTCTCCACCTCAACCTGAAGAGCTCTCAGCTCATACGAGACGTTATTTAGCTAAAAGTGTGAAACCTGCATCCTGGAGCTCAGCTCTGATTACCACCGTTATAACATTATATATAATATCTAGATATTCACACAACAACGAGTCAGCAGGTCATGGCATCAAATCCTCTCAGTGATGAGCTTCTCTGGATCCCTGAATGGGGACTGCTGAGGAGGCAAATCAGCCCGGCAATCCTCAGCATCCTCAGCATCCTCAGCATCCTCAGCATCCTCAGCACTTTTCCCTCCACCTGCCTCTGATCTGAACATCATCACTTTATCCTGCTGACAACTGTACGGTCAGTCACGTCAGATACACACATCACTCACACACACATCACACACACACACACACACACACATCACATACACACATCAGATACACACCCAGACACACACAAACCAAATACACATCAGATACACACACAAAAGGAATAAAACACACAGATCCAGAAACCCATCATACTGTAATGTGTGTGGTTTATATTTGAACAGTACAACAATACATACACACACGCACATATTAACAGCCAAACACACACACACACACACTAACACACACTGACACATACATTAACACACACAAACTGACATTAATTATATTCTGTAAATGTATATTAACTAAACATTTATGTTCTGTAGACGTATATTCTAAATATAAATGAGTGACATGATGTAGAAGCAGCGATGATGATGACAGCAGTTGTAATTCTTTTGAAGTTTCTCTCATTTCATCATGTTTTGATTTGGCAGCAGTCAGTTGATGTGGTTGCCTAGCAGCAGCAGCACTAGGAGGATTTCTCTCATCAGGAGTCTATTGATTTGACTTTTTGTTTGTCAGAGGTTAGCCAGGAGAGGTGATGTTCAGCTTTAACATTATGTTTGACTGACAAAAAATTTCCCCTCTGGGATCAATAAAGTAAATACCTACCTACCTACCTAAGTGTCTCCTCCTATCACAGTACGCTGGGTGGGTTCACCGTTTGTCTCTCGGTACCATGGTTCTGTTTGTTTCTGACCCAGTGCACAGACGTGTTACAGTCACGTTACAGTCTGACTGTCAGGGTGTCTCTACTTCCCTTCAGGGTGTCTTTATTTCCCTTCAAGGAGTCTCTACTTCCTGTCAGGGTGTCTCTACTTCCCTTCAAGGTGTCTATACTTCCTGTTAGGGTCTCTACTTCCCTTCAGGAACAACACAACACAACTCTACACAACACAACACAACACAACACAACACAACACAACACAACACAACACAACACAGCTCTACACAACACAACTCTACACAACACAACACAACACAACACAACTCTACACAACACAACTCTATGCAACACAACACAATTCTACGAGACACAACACAATTCTACACAACACAGCTCTATGCAAAACAACACAACTCTATGCAACACAACACAACTCTACACAACACAACTCTATGCAAAACAACACAACTCTACACAACACAACTGAACATAACACAACTCTACGCAAAACACAACTCTATGCAACACAACACAACTCTACATGACACAATTCTACACGACACAAATCTACACTACTCTACACAACACAACTCTACGCAACACAACTGAACACAGCACAACTCTACGCAAAACACAACTCTATGCAACACAACACAACTCTACATGACACAACACAACTCTACATGACAAAGCTCTACACAACACAACTCTACACAACTCTATGCAACTCTACGCGACACAACACAACTCTACACGACACAACACAGCTCTACACAACACAACTCTACACAACATAACACTACACAACACAGAATAACGCTACACAACACAACGCTACACAACATAACTCTACATAACACAATCCTACACAATTCAACACAACACAACTCTACACTACTCTACACAACACAACTCAACTCTACACAACACAACTCTACACAACACAACTCTATGCTACACAACACAACTCTACACGACACAACACAGCTCTACACATTACAACTCTACACAACACAACACAACTCTACACAACACAACAACTCTACGCAACACAACTCTGCACAACACAACTCTACACAACTCTACGCAACACATCACAACTCTACACTACTCTACACAACACAACACAACTATATGCAACTCTACGTGACACAACACAACTCTACACAACACAGCTCTACGCAACACAACTCTACACAACACAACATAACACTACACAACTCTACGCAACACAACACAACTCTACACGACACAACTCTACACGACACAACACACTACTACACAACACAACTCTACACAACACAACACACTACTACACAACACTACTCTACACAACACAACTCAACTCTATGCAACACAACTCTACACAATACAACATAACTCTACACAATACAACTCTACTCTACACAACACAACTACACAATTCAACAAAACACAACTCTACACAACACAACACAACTCTACACAACACAACTCTAGCAACACAGAAACACACTTATAAACACACAAAGAATAAACAGACAAAACACTGTAAATAACATGTTCATTTTTATGACAACTATCTGCAGTATTTACAAAACAGTGTAAACACAAAAATCACAGAGGTGTTTTTTGTTGTTGCGTGTACTAGTGTTTCTGTACTGTTGTCTCAACGCTACGCATGCGCCGTGACATTGATGAGGATGCTTTGCTGTCTCCTCGCGTGTTCCAGCTGCAGTAGCACTCGCGGCCACCGTACACAGCAGCCTGTTAGCGGCACTGCAGATGGACTAGAGCAGAGTCAGCTCTCCGGCTGCAGCCTCCGTGTGTCCTCCTCATCCTCCTCTTCCTCCACTCTCCGCTGCTCCCTCTCTCCCAGCGCTGAGACATCCTGACGGTAGGAGGCGGCCGGTGTTCCCGCGGACAGCTGCAGGTCTGTGCAAGTGGAGGAGGATGAAGCTGGTGTGTTTCAGAGCGCTGCAGGACAGATACATGAAGCCCTGGCTGCTGGTGGCGCTCCTCGGTCTCTGGTAAGTGTCCCCGCAGAGAAGCCGTGATCTCTCCGGTAAATGGCGGCAGATGTTCTCCCGGTTCTGTCCTCCAGAGGAACCGCTGCGTCCTCAGCTTTGGTTCTACCTGCGCTTTGGTTCTACCTGCGCTCGCGCTGCAGCGGCTCATTGTCTGGCCTTAATGAGACGAAGCTGTAACGCGCTGCTCTGAAACCGGTCTTTAAAGAAGATTAATTCCTGGTTCTGTTCTGGTGGTTCGAGAACAGGAAGGTTTGATTTCACCTGATACCCGAGTTTAGTTTCAGAAGTTTAGGGTCAGTGGACCTTCAGCTGTTGATCTGTCCTCATACAGCGTCAATGTCCAGGTAACTGTTGATAGATGATGATGATGATGATCGATCATCACGTGACTCGGGTTCAGGCCTGCTGTCAGGTGATCACACCTGTCTGACATCACACCTGTCTGAACCCTGACATGACACCTTACAGTTGAATAACCTGGAGCTCTGCTGAGTTGTGTAAACCGACATAAGTTGTCTTCATGTTGTTTCTGTCATTTCAAAATGTAATATTAGTTCTTTAAAGAACATCAGGAACAGAAAGAACTTTTTTTTTATTAGTTATTTAAAGAACACCAGTAACAGAAAGAAAAATTGTTTTCCTTCGTTAAAGAACATCAGGAACATGAGGATCAGCTGTCTGACATCACGTGATGATAAATACTGTGGACAGACTGAACAGACATCAGTCAGTGTTTCTGACCACAAACTAAAACCTGAAGAGAACATTTCTTCTTTAACTCAGTGATCAGCAGGAACAGACAGGTTCTTTTGGGTCAAGCATCAATCAGAGTAGAATACAGAAGACCTGAGGCAGAGTCAGTGACTTATCTCTACAGTCTATGAGGGTCCAGTTAGATCAACACTCAGAACCAAAGCAGAGACTCAGTGGATCTTCTGACTCCACAGTTACTGCATTACTTTAAACTCCATAATAAAATACCTCAAAGAGTTTCAGGGAGTTTCAAAGTGTTTCAGAGAGTTTCAGGGAGTTTCAGAGTGTTTCAGGAAGTTTCAGGGAGTTTCAGTGTTTCATGAAGTTTCAGGGAGTTTCAGGAAGTTTCAGTGTTTCAGAAAGTTTCAGAGTGTTTCAGGAAGTTTCAGGAAGTTGCAGTGTTTCAGGAAGTTTCAGGGTGTTTCAGGGAGTTTCAGGAAGTTTCAGGGAGTTTTAGAGTGTTTCAGGAAGTTTCAGGGAGTTTTAGAGTGTTTCAGGGAGTTTCAGAGTGTTTCAGGAAGTTTCAGGGAGTTTCAGAGTATTCCAGAATTTCTGAGTTTTCAGAGTGTTTTGGAGTCCTTCTGAAAGCTCAGGAAATGTTCAGTTTAAGTTCAATTCAGTTTAATTTAGACTTAAAATCACAAAATAATTCATCTCAGGCCTTTAAGTAGAACCTTAAAATACCACAGAGGAACTAAACAAGACAACAGTTCTCTCAGTAATAGAACCTCCTTGTGTCCATCCTGACTGTGTGACTGATCGAAACTGCTGTTCAGATCTTCTGTGTTAAGTTGAACGTGTGTGAAACGTCCACCTTCTACAATCTGTATCTTTCGATCTGTTCATGCTTCTGCTATCTGTGGAATAATAATAATAATAACCTGAAGCAGGATATGTATTAAATTTAAAACATGTTATGTAGTAAATATGTGGACAGACATGGATGGAAACAGACACTTCACTGGTTAACAGAGGGGAACATCCTCGAGGCAGTAATTCACATTTCATCCATGTTTCACGTTCATTAGACATCTTTAACATCATGAACATCAGGCAGATGAACATGGTTAATGGTTCATCTGACCCTAACCCTGGTTCAGTATAATTTGTGTTTCTGTGATGTCAGCAAGGCTCAGTTCTGACTCACTGTGTTACTGTACCACGATGGAGGTCACAGTCACCTAGGAAAGGTTAATTCAACCTCCTGGGCTCAGAGCCAAGTCCTCAGGTTTCTGTACAGGATTGGGTCCATGTTCATTAACAGGAACCAGCAGCACACACTGAGTCCTCAACCACCTGGAATAGACTCATCAAAAAGAAAGAAAAGACACATTAATCTGACTACGAATGTGACTGAGATTTTCATATGATGACCTCTCAGATATGAAAACATGCAGTTTGATTACTTCACGGTGCAGGAACATGAAGAAGCTTCACTTTATTTCCCTGCTGTGATCACAGAATATAAACGCTCCCTGTTTGCAGGAGCAGCAGTTTCTGTTGTTAATTGCTTAAATCAGCTAATTTCTAATACATGCTCCCTCATCACAATGTGACTTCTGTCCTGGGAGTCCTGCAGCCAGATGAACCAGAGGAGGAAGGCAGAGAGGGCTGGACGGACACGACGTGATCCCAGGGAGGGTTTAATCTCTGACCCCTCCAGTCTCAGTATAACAAGGACATGTAGAGGGTCATTGACACGTAGTGGGTCGGTGAAACGTAGAGGGTGAGTGACACGTAGAGGGTGAGTGACACGTAGAGGGTCAGTGACATGTAGATGGTCAGTGACACATAGTGGGTCAGTGAACCATAGAGCATCAGTGACACAGAGGGGCTGTGAACCACAGAGCATCAGTGACACATAGAGGGGCTGTGAACCACAGAGCATCAGTGACACATAGAGGGGCTGTGAACCACAGAGCATCAGTGACACATAGAGGGGCTGTGAACCATAGAGCATCAGTGACACATAGAGGGGCTGTGAACCACAGAGCATCAGTGACACATAGAGGGGCTGTGAACCATAGAGCATCAGTGACACAGAGTGGGTCAGTGAACCACAGAGCATCAGTGACACATAGAGGGGCTGTGAACCACAGAGCATCAGTGACACATAGAGGGGCAGTGACACGTAGGGGGTCAGTGACACGTAGAGGTTCAGTAACACGTAGAGGGGCAGTGACACGTAGAGTGTCTGTGACATGTAGAGGGTCATTGACTTGTAGTTAGTCCCTGACATGTAGTGGGTCAGTGACACGTAGTGGGTCAGTGACATTTAGCGAGTCAGTCACACGTTGAGGGTTAGTGACACGTTGAGGGTCAGTGACACGTAGGGGGTCAGTGACACATAGAGGTTCAGTAACATGTAGAGGGGCAGTGACACGTAGAGTGTCTGTGACATATAGAGGGTCATTGACTTGTAGTTGGTCCCTGACATGTAGTGGGTCAGTGACACGTAGTGACACGTAGAGTGTCCATGACATATAGGGGGTCATTGACTTGTAGTTGGTCCCTGACATGTAGTGGGTCAGTCACACGTTGAGGGTTAGTGACACGTTGAGGGTCAGTGACACGTGGGGGGTCAGTGACATGTAGAGGTTCAGTAACACGTAGTGGTTCAGTGACATGTAGAGTCTGTGACACATAGAGGGTCAGTGACACATAGTGGGTCACTGACTCGTGGAGGGTCCGTGACCCGTAGCATGTCATTGATATGTAGTGGGTCATTGACACTACATGTCAGGGACCAACTACAAGTCAGTGACACGTAGTGGGTCATTCATATGTAGTGGGTCATTGACGCGTATAGGGTCAGTGACACGTAGAGTCCGTGACACTTAGAGGGTGAAAGACACAGAGGGGCAGTGACATGTAGAGTGTCTGTGACATATAGAGGGTCATTGACACGTACATGGTCTTTGATACTTAGAGTGTCAGTGACATATGGCGAGTCAGTCACACGTTGAGGGTCCGTGACACGTAGTGGGTCAGTTACACGTAGAGGATCAGTGACATGTATACTGTCAGTGACACGTAGTGGGTCATTGACATGTAGAGGTTCCGTGAAATGTAGTGATTTAGTGACGTAGTGGGTTAGTGACATGTGGAGGGTCAGTGACACCTAGTGGGTCTGACACGTAGTGGATCAGTGACACATAGAGGGTCATTGACACGTAGTGGGTCGGTGACACGTAGAGGGTCATTGGCACGTAGTGGGTCGGTGACACGTAATGGGTCAGTGACATGTAGACGGTCTGTGACCTCTAGAGGGTCAATGAAGTTCATTCCTCCAGATGATGTTGCGAAGATGTATCATGCAGGATCATATTGTTTTATTTCATACTTACTAAAAGTAAACATCAGGCTGAGGACGACGGTTATTTCTGCAAAGATGGTCTCCATCTGTGTTACTTTTCTTCATCAAGTGTCAGCTGACCGTGACATCATCATCCATTAGTTTGTGAGCTGCCAGCCCCTAGTGGGCCTTAGTGGTATTACACTTGAAGATACTTCCTCAGTGGTTTCCCGTTTGAGATCCAGAGTCTACATTTATTTGTATATCAGCCTGTTCTGGATGGTGTTGATGGGACTTAGAGCCCGACAGATCGTGTGGTTACGAGAAGAACATTTGGTGAATCACTAGGTCTTCATAAGTAATATCTATTAAATATATCTGGCCCTGTGTTATACACTTAATGCATTCATCAACTGTCTTTATTACTTATTGCATGTCTGTGTTTTATTTCTTCTCCCCAGTTCAGCCTTTGGGCCCAGTAAACAGGAGGACGAGGACTACGAAGACGTTCCCATCAATAAGACCTGGGTTTTATCACCAAAGGTCTACGAGAGCGATGTGACTTTGATCCTCAATAAACTGCTGCAGGGCTACGACAACAAGCTACGGCCGGACATCGGAGGCAAGTTGAGTTTATTTTAGGAGGGTGGGGAAGGGAAGTGTGTGGGGGGGGCACCTGACCTGTGGTGCCGTGGCAACACAGTTCTCCAACATGACAACATGCCAGCTCAAAGCGTGTTGAAAACGGTCCAGTTTCTCTCTGACATTGCTGAATAATTTCTAGTACAGCCTGTCGGAAGCTGTTCAGTCCTGCTGCTGCTCTGTTGAGTCAAATACTGTCATTTAGATTGATGAGACGTCATGTTGTGTGTCTCGCGTTCTCCTCAGTGAGGCCAACAGTGATCGAAACAGCCGTGTATGTGAACAGCATCGGACCGGTGGATCCCATCAACATGGTGAGACTTCTGATTCACTCACTCTTTCCTCTGCACTGATTTCATAGGTAATAACTGGATAAATCTACTGTAGTAATGATCAATAACCAGTCTGTGTTATTTTACAGCTTGTGCATTTAAAGTTGTAGGAGTTCATTAGGATTCATCATTGAAGGTCCTTGATGTGATCTATCCTTAATCTCTTCATAGTTTAGTGTGAATGTTCTTTCGTTGGTGCTTTTTTGGAAATTTAACTTTTATAAAACATCTGTATTGTAGTATTTCCAGAGATTCAACTCCACTGATGAAGACAGTGAGATGTGGTTGAAAGTGCCTGAAAGCTAGTGGGTGACCTAAAGTAAAGATCTGATTTGAGTGATGTTTTGTCAATTTTTATGGCTAACAAACAGTTAATGTAATAATTTCACTCTTAGAATATTATGGAGCTGATGGTCCTAGAGTAAAGGTCAGGGGTCACGAGGTCATGTGGATTCATGGTCTGGGAACTGATAACATTGTAGAAAACGTTGTGCTAATATTGAATATTTCAGAGGACATGTTCAGAGCTGAACATGGAACTACATGAAAAGATCAAAGTGATAAGAGTTGATCTGAGAGGAAGATGAAGGCTGTCGTTCATGCAGCGTTGAGACTAAGCGTTGAAATGTCTTTTCTTCAATGGACTTTATTTACTGGGTTGCAGGAGTACACCATCGACATCTTCTTCGCCCAGACGTGGTACGACAGCCGCCTGAAGTTCAACAGCTCCATGAAGCTGCTGATGCTCAACAGCAACATGGTGGGAAAAATCTGGATTCCTGACACCTTCTTCAGGAACTCCAGGAAATCGGACGCCCACTGGATCACGACTCCCAACCGCTTGCTGAGGCTGTGGAGTAACGGACGAGTCATGTACACGCTGAGGTAGCCCGCTCTTTACTTTCTGCTTTCAACTCGGAGGATGTTTATTGTTTGTGCAGCTTTAGTGTGTGCTTCTCTATCTTTGCCATGTAGTTATCTTTAGGTGTTCCCAGTTTGTCCATTATGTCACATTGTCATTATATTTCTGTATGTATGTAACTACACAGAACAGGATGTTCACTATGTTCACTCACAATTGGGGAGTAAAATGATGCTGAGACCTGATTTTTCTGTTTCTGTCAGGTTGACTATTAATGCGGAGTGTTACCTTAAGCTGCATAACTTTCCAATGGATGAGCACTCGTGTCCGCTGGAGTTTTCAAGCTGTAGGTGGTCCAACGTATTCCCCTCCCATTTATGAACCAATCATCTTGACTTCAACCAGAAAGAGGGGTTCCTGTGTGGACTAGCGTAGCGGCTTAGCCCCAATTCTTTCTCCTTGACAAAAAGCCCATCTGCTTGAGGCTGCCCTCTCTACGCCTGTCCAGATCTATCATGAGGTCACCAGCTCCATCTCTGACAGACCTGATGAATTATGCACCCGGTCCCAGTCTGATTCATGCCGTCTGTGACATCCTTCATTCGTTGCCTGCATCGTGCTTTGGCCTCTCATGTCTGACCATGATCTTCGCCTTCCAAACGCGTGTGGAGAATACAGAGACCATTCCATGGAGCTGAGGACCAATGTCAGCAACAAAACAGTCACACTAAATGTCCTCCAATGAGCGAACATTACTGGTTAAAGATGCCTAAAAGAACACAACGTTCTCCTCCAAGCACACGTTCTCAACGTTCTCTGAGTCTGACAACATGTCGCTTTCACACCAGAGACTTTAGACCGTGTTCTATTCTCCAAAAAACAAATGTCACTCAGAGGGAACTTCTTTAAAGTACACCTTTATTTCCTCAGTGGTTATTACCAAAGTGATGTATTCACACACACACACACACACACACACACACACACACACACACACACACACACACACACACACACACACACACACACACACACACACACACACACACACACACACACACACACACACACACAGTAGCTACCATCGACTTTCAGAGCTCCAACACTGAAGTGAGCTGATATTTAATTTGAACACAAGTTGCTCATTTGAAGAGATTTCCTGCGACTGGCCGGTCCGTTACATTCTGAATGCTCCCTTTGCTTGCTGTGCAGTGTTTCCTGTAACGTATGTCCACTCTTCTGTTGGATGGTATCGATATCAGTGGGTCTTCTGATTAATCTAGTGTGTGTGTGTGTGTGTGTGTGTGTGTGTGTGTGTGTGTGTGTGTGTGTGTGTGTGTGTGTGTGTGTGTGTGTGTGTGTGTGTGTGTGTGTGTGTGTGTGTGTGTGTGTGTGTGTGTGTGTGTGTGTGTGTAGACGGTTATCCCAAGAATGAGATCATGTACCGCTGGCAGCGGCGGGCGGTGGAGGTGGCCGACCAGCGCTACTGGAGACTCTACCAGTTCGCCTTCGTAGGGTTGAGGAACTCCTCGGATGTGGCCCACACTCAGTCAGGTGACCCGTCTCCAGCTGCACACTGATATTACAGATGTTTAGTTTCAGTCCAACACGACCAAATGGCATGAACTTGTTGTTGTGGCTCATATGTGAAACCTTCAGGGGAATATGTGATCATGACGATCTTCTTCGACCTGAGTCGGAGGATGGGCTACTTCACCATCCAGACCTACATCCCCTGCAGCATGATCGTGGTCCTGTCCTGGGTCTCCTTCTGGATCAACAAGGATGCTGTCCCGGCCCGCACGTCTCTAGGTTGGACATCTCCTCATTTCATGCACAGTTAAAGTGAATCGCATGAAACTTTTTCCTTCTTCTGTAAATCTCGATTATATTGGATCTAAACTTGTTTTTTTGTCAGCTTCTTACTTTGAGTGATAGTTTTCTGTATGAATCACCACCTTAACGTGGTGGAAGGGTTCGTTCCCAACACAACCTGGTCCCAGAGCAGAGACCGGACCAGGAGCACTTCACAACACCCTGATGGAACCACACCACCTTGCCGCGTTGGGGATGTTGGGACCTCCTCGTGGAGCCGGACCTGGGCGGGGACTTAGGGCCCAGTCAGGCAGAGCCTAAAGAGATAAACATGGGGGTGCTAGTCTACCAGGTGGAAGAGCTCTGGACCGCTGAATAGGACCTCTCTGGTGGGAAAAGAGCCAGAACGGGTGCAGTCTACTTTGGGGGTCTCAGGATTGATTCTCTGCTATTTGCAGATGATGTGGTTCTGTTGGCTTCATCAGACCGAGACCTTCACCATGTGATGGGGCAGTTTGAAACTGAGAGTGAAGTGGCTGGAATAAAAGTCGCCCTTCAGGTCTCAGGTCTGCTGGAGAACAGTGGCTGGTCCCCGTCTGGTTCTCTCAGCGGGACTTTAAGTATCTCGGTGTGTGTAGTCAGGCTGTCTGATATCCCACCAGGTCTCTGTCTCTGGTATCTAGGTATCACCACAGTGCTCACCATGACGACGCTCAGCACCATCTCCAGGAAGTCCCTGCCGAAAGTCTCCTACGTCACTGCTATGGACCTGTTTGTGTCCGTCTGCTTCATCTTCACCTTCGCTGCGCTCATGGAGTATGGCACGCTGCACTACTTCACCAGCAACCGTCAGACCAAGAAGGCGAAAGCCAACAACGGCTCGCAGGTACCCGCACGCCTCTCCTCTGTTACTGTGATGTTCTGTGGAGCCTCCAACTGAAACACGCGTGTTCCCTCCCAGCAGAGAGCCTGCAGCATGGTGAACATCCGGCCCGGGACATCCCTGCTGCAGATGAACAACATCGTGCCGTATCACGACGAGGACGACTATGCCTACGAGTGTTTAGACGGAAAAGACTGCACCAGCTTCTTCTGCTGCTTCGACGACTGCCGCTCAGGAGCTTGGCGCGAGAACAGGATGCACGTACGAGTTTCCAAGATTGATTCTTATTCGCGAATATTCTTTCCCACTGCGTTTGGCCTTTTTAATCTTGTTTATTGGATAGGTTATCTGTATCTATAAAACCAGTAAAACCAGGACCTCAATGAAGGACGACTGGAGTTTAACGTCTGCAAACTTTTCACAGAAATAAAGCTGCTCTCGAAAAGTTAGAAATAAAAGCTACTGAAGTCTGGAATCCGAAATACATTTGACACCTCATTTCTCCTCCGACTGCAATGATACGATTATATTGAATTCTATTTTATTTATGCAGCGACAAATCACACCTGATATAGTAAAAGACAGCAGTCTGTCCTCAGTTTATCCTCAGTCTGTCCTTCGGTGTCTGTCCTCAGTCTGTCCTTCAGTGTGTTCCAGAGCAGGAGGAAGACATCAATTCTGTGAAATAAGTTTTGTCTGATTCCCTGAAAAGTTTGCAGATGTGAAACTCCAGCCGACACCAGATGAGACGCCGCCATCAAAACTTAAAAGTATCCCAAACGTTAGTTTACTCTACGCCGCCGTGCTATCGATGTTGTTCAGAAGCAGGAAGGAGGAGGTGCACTTTGTAGCTGTATTATGGGATGCTCCTTTTTAAAGGTGTATTCCTTGATTAACTATGATGTGAAGCTGATGAACCTGAGACACTGTTGGTCACTATGACGCAGCTATGGAGCAGATCTTTAAATATTAGAACAACTCCGTGGTTCCTTCGGTTCTATTTTTCTAGACAACAGCGTGGCGATGAGTCGGGTCCAACTGGACCCGCTCAGAACCTCCTGCGTGGAACCAGTTTCTAACTTCTGTCAAACACTGTCGTGAACGATGATGTTGTTTCTACAGCAGACAGATTTTATACTCGATGTATCATTAGTTACAAAAAGTGATTGAATCGTCCTGAATGTTTCAGCTCTAATTGAACCTCTGAACAGGTCCATGCAACCAGTTCCTTCACAGTAACGCTCAGAAAGGACTTGAGTTTCCTTTTCTACAGTTGTGTTGCATGTGGGACTTCCTGTGTGGCTGTTTGCTGCCGGACCACCGATCTGAAACCCAGAATAGATCTGAGCAGCATCTTAACGGCAGCTGTTGATAGCATAGAGTCCGAATCATAAAGGAACAGTTTGACATTTTGTATATATTTATTCTTCAGCCATGCATCCTTATACAATCACAGTAATCTTCTTACACAATGGTAGATGTTCATAAAGTTGTAATATAATCTAAATCAATGTGAAAGTCCTCATGAAGCTGGTTCACCATCGAGCCGACCAATCAAAAACATGACGTCACAGTCTCTGTCCTCTGATGGACCTTCAGTCTGTTGTTGGATGAAACTGTTTCTTTATCAAATGTCAGCTCATATGAACACAGTTTATGATGTTAATAGTTCAGCACCAACCAGTTTACAACCGTTTGTGTCATCATGAAGTTTCTAACGCTGCCTTCAGGTGACACAAGGAGGAAACATACTGTTAGACAGAAGAGATTAAAATTATATTTTAATTAAACTCAGAGGAGAGCTTCAAATCAAGAACAGCTGGAGGACTGTGTTGAAGATTAGTTAGATGAGAGATTATTTGAAATGATAAGAGATGATTTGAGATAAGCGATAATAAGAGATTATTTGATATGATTGGAGATGATTTGAATTGATTGGAGATGATTATAGATGATTGAAGATGATTACAGATGATTACAGATGATTGGAGATGAGTTGAGATAAGCGATAATAAAAGATGATTACAGATGATTGGAGATAATTTGAATTGATTGGAGATAATTGCAGATGATTGGAGATGATTATAGATGATTGGAGATGATTAGACATGAGTTGATATGATTACAGATGATTGGAGATTAATTTAGATGATTAGAGATGATTGCAGATGATTACAGATGATTGGAGATGAGTTGAGATGATTACAGCTGATTGGAGATGAGTTGAGATGACAGGAGATGATTAGAGATGATTGCAGATGAGTTGAGATGATTGGAGATGATTACAGATAACAGGAGATGATTAGAGATGATTGCAGATGAGTTGAGATGATTATAGATGATTGGAGATGAGTTGAGATGATTATAGATGATAGGAGATTAATTGAGATGATTAAAGATGACAGGAGATGAATTGAGATGATTAGAGATGATTGGCAATGATTACAGATGATTGGAGATGAGTGGAGATGAGTTGAGATGATTACAGATGAGTTGAGATGACTATAGATGATTATAGATGATTGGAGATGATTAGAGATTATTGGAGCTGATTGGAGAGTATTAGAGATTATTGGAGATGATTAGAAATGATTGGAGATGATTAGAGATGAGTTGAGATGATTACAGATGATTGCAGATGAGTTGAGATGATTACAGATGAGTTGAGATGATTATACATGATTGGATATGAGTTGATATGATTAGAGATTATCAGAGATGATTGGAGATTACTGGAGATGATTGGAGAGTATTAGAGATTATTGGAGATGATTAGAAATGATTGGAGATGATTAGAGATGAGTTGAGATGATTACAGATGATTGCAGATGAGTTGAGATGATTATACATGATTGGATATGAGTTGATATGATTAGAGATTATCAGAGATGATTGGAGATTATTAGAAATGATTAGAGATGATTGCAGATTATTATAGATGATTGCAGATGATTGTAGATGAGTTGAGATGATTATAGATGATTGGAGATGATTAGAGATTGTTGGAGATGATTGTAGATGATTGGAGAGTATTAGAAATGATTTGAGATGATTGCAGATGATTACAGATGATTACAGATGATTGCAGATGATTACAGATGACTGGAGATGAGTTGAGATGATTATAGATGATTGGAGATTATTACAGATGAGTTGAGATGATTGTAGATGATTGCAGATGATGATGTGACATGATCTTTTACCATCTCTCTAAAATCAAAGACCACAAACAGCTTGCTGATTTCTGTGGGGAAATAAAAATCAAACTGCAGCTTCATGGTTAGAAGGTCTCAGTTATGTGAGATGGTCACTGTGGTCTCTGCAGGTAGGAGGGCTTTGATTGGTCAAGGATAGTGTCCACTAACATGCCTAGAAACGATCATGCCTTTGTGTCCAAATGAACCTGTGCCATCAGAGAATATTTCTGTGATTACATTCTCTGTTCATCTGAAGTCTCAGAGCATTTCATGTAAATAGTAGAAGAAGATTTGAGCCCTAACACACCTGTACTCCTTTTCAATCTACTAGTTAGTGACTGTGTTTAAATTGCTTTTTTGCATCATTTAAAAAAAGAAAGGAAACAGGTGAATGCTATTTCAGGTTATTTTGTTTGTACTCTAAAAGATAAAGTTGAAACATGACACATGAAATAAGGCCGATAACTGAGAGGAACTGAGCTGCACCAACATTCAACCGTTAGTAACGACACAATGTTTCAGACACCAAAGAAACCATCAGATTGTGTACAGTAGGATGTCTGGTGAATCCACATTTCAGTGACGTCGTCAAACATGCAAATATATAGCAGGCATGAAGTGACCGACATGAATCTATGCAAACATCATCGCTGTTCCAACTCTTCTGTTAGGGTGTAATAACTATAATAGTTTCTTTTATTAAGTTAATGGTATTAATAAATCAGTAGATAGTTATTTAGATAGTGCACCAATACAAACGAGTCCTGCATGAGAAAGAAAAAAAATATCTGTACAACTGAATTTTACAGTTTTACTACTGAGTTCATGAACATCTCACGAATAGCAGAACCACTTTAAAACATGATGTACCAAAGCTGTCATACAACAAGACGGAGACTCGTTTTAGTCACGGGTCAATATCAGTGTAGCTGAATGAGTTAGTGAGCTCATCATTCAACAGCTGCACCAGACCTCCACACTGAAACACTGAAACTCTGAAACACCTGAAACATTGAAACACTGAAACACTGAAACTCTGAAACACTGAAACACCTGAAACATTGAAACACCTGAAACGCTGAAACATTGAAACACTGAAACTCTGAAACACTGAAACACCTGAAACATTGAAACACCTGAAACGCTGAAACATTGAAACACTGAAACTCTGAAACACTGAAACTCTGAAACAATTAAATTATTATTATTAGGGCCCGAGCACCAAAGGTGTGAAAGCCCTATTTTTATTCAAGCGATTATTCTCGTTCCGTATTTTTCTCCGCAAAGAACTGCATTTTTGGCGGCTTTATCATATTCAAAAACTCATGAAAGTTGGTACACGTCTCCCGGCAAAAAAAATCTTATTCTAGTGGAGTTGCCAGTGGGCATGGCCAAATGGCTCGCTAGCGCCCCCAAAAGAGATGCCCTGGCGGCTACATTTACGTGCATGCACAAAAACGGTGGACATGTGTATCACACCGAGACGTACAAAAAAGTTCCATTGCACCATTACGTCAACTCAACAGGAAGTCCGCCATTTTTGGCGATTTGCACGTTGTACTTTAACGAACTCCTACTAGGGATTTTGTCAGACCGACTTGACATTTTTTCTGTGCACTCTTAACATGTTTGGGATTAAAAATTGTTAAAAGATTTTGTTTTCGTCAATGGGTGTGCCCATGGTGCGGCAGCTATTTTGAGCGTCTCGCCATGAAACTACAAATGGCTGTAAATCTTATGTACATGGACCGACCTTCTCCAAACATTACATGTATGATAACAGCCCTACCCTGAAGACACCTGTGTCATAATATACGCTCATAGTCATAGCGCCCCCTGTTGGCAACTGGAAATTACACTTTTCATACTTTCACATACTACATCAAGCGGGTTGATCACATGAATCTAAAGCCGGGTCAGAATTGTCTGAACATGTGGTTGATGATATATTGAAAAATTAATTAGACTTGGCGTGCCGATGCGGTAAACTGTGACGTTTTGCCGTGGCACAGGAAGTTGATGTTTAAGGTCAAATGATGCTTGAAACCTCATGAAATGTGGCACATACATCCGGCGTGGTGAGACGATACATCTGATGTGTTTTGTGGTCGCTAGCGCTCCCTAAACTGCAGCCCCGGCACCTAGTTTCACCTACATGCACCAAAATTTGTTGATATGTTTAAAACACCGATATATACAAAAAAGTCTCTTGGCAGCATGACCTCAACTAAACAGGAAGTCCGCCATTTTGAATTTAGTCACCTTTTTTGCTTTTCGCACGTGTTGTATTTTAACAAACTCCTACAAAAGATTTTGACGCACTGACCTGAAATTTTCTCTGTCCTATCTTAACACCTGGGAGATGAAAAGTTGTTAAACGAATTTGTTTTTGTCAATCGGTGTGCCCGTGGCGTGGCGGCCATTTTTAATTTAGTTGCCATTTTTGCCGATTCACACAATGTTGTACTTTAACAAACTCCTACAGATTTTGTCGGACAGACTTGAAATTTAGTCTATGCGCTCTTAACAATTACAAGTTATCAAAAATAATTAGTATTTTGATAATTAATGCCTGTGGTGTGGCAGCCAAAAAGTGACCCAAAAGTCATGTCATCCAAAAAGTGACTAAAAAATTACTTTTTGTTTAAAGTTATGAGAAAGGGCGGATTTGAACCCGAGACATTATAACTGCGAGGTAACAGCACTAACCACTACAACACCAATCTTCCCAGGAGATAGCCAGCATTGTGACAAATCTTTGGCTCACTGCAACCTATAACTCCACCGTCCACAAATATTCATTCAAATGCAACCAAAATTGCCGCAGACATTATTTGGATAGTAGATATACGTGTTTTCAAAAAGGTCTGCAGTGATATTAAATATCTTCCTGTAATGTGTTGTGGATGCAAAACTTTTTCAATTTCTCCAAATGTTTCAACTTCACTAAAAGTTGAATCACCATCAACAGGCAAAGGTGGAATTTGAAGCATTAATAGCAACCTTGGTGAAGTAAAATCTTTTACCGGTTGAGTGAACTCCGTGAAACATTTTCTCCTGCCACAATTAGTTCTACGGCACTGAAGATAGTCCTTCGGTCTACGACACTGACGCTAAGCTGGAAAAGACCTCATGAAGACATGGGTTTACGGAGTGCATATTTTGGACAACATATCCCAACATAGTATGACACAGTGGTGCAGTGGTTAGAGCAGTTGCCTCACAGTGAGAAGTAACTGGGTTCGATCGCCATTTGTGGCATACATGTCAGTTTTGAAAAAGGTCATACTCCAAAAAGTGCAAAAAAGTATTTTTTGTTTATAGTGTATAGTATAGCCAGGGCAATGCGGCAAAGTTTGATGTTTCGCTGTGACACAGGAAGTTGATGTTTAAGGTCAAATGATGCTCCAAACCTCACAAAACTTTGCACATGCGTCAGGCACCAACTTTCATGAGTTTTTGAAGATGTTAAAGCCGCCAAAAGAAGCCAATTTTATTTTTAAGAAGAATAAGGAACGAGATCGAGAAAAAAATTTAAACTCCAAGCAGGAATATGCTGACTCTCGCATGCTGCACGTCGGGGAGCCGGCAGCCCCAACCCTGACGTGCATCGTGCGAGGGCCCGCTTGCAGTTTTAATTGTTATTACTATTATTATTATTTTATTTTATTTTATTTTTATTTTTTTATAGTACAATTGATATTATTTTAATGGCTATTATTATGTTTTGGACAATGAACAAACAGCTTCTCTGCAGAGATCAGCAGCGTTGTGATGTTCTGTTGAAATGTGCAGAAGGACAAAAATGATCAATTTATTTAATTAATTATCACTTCTTTTTTTTTAAATAATGTTTTTTGGGATAAATTTCTTTATACAAAAGAAACTGCAAGACTTCAAACACATCAGTCACTGAGTCTCTTTAATCACACAGAGAAGTTCCTGTGACCTGTTGACATGTAATATGACCTCATAATAATTAGAAGCGGTGCCTCTCTGATCCCGTGTGTTTGGGTCAGAACATTTTCCTCTCTGAATGCAGCGTTTCTATCGGGCTGAACCTGGTCTTGATATTTGGGTTATCAAAGATCAGTATGACGAAGCCTTCGCACACTACAGATCACATGCTGTCGATCAATACTTCGGTCTTTTCTTTACTCTTTGTATTGGTTCATATTTGGGGAAATTAATCCAAATTACAGGGAGAATATGTTTAATATTTGCCTGCATGAAGTATCTGTGCCCAAATCCTGTATACATTAGAATAATTAGGTTTTTATTGCATTGTGAGGACCGTGTGGTCTGCAGTGATCTCTGTTCTCTGTCTCTGATTGTTCTCATTTTTTGCTTTTTAATATTTGAAAATGGGAAGTAATATTTTAAATGTATGTAAACTTCAGTGTTTCACTCATTATGTTGCAGCCTTTCTGTAAAGATTTATAATCCGATGCTGTATTTTCTGTTGTGACATCAAGGAAGTTCCTGACTGTCATGGAGCTGTAAATCTCATCCAAGCGAGCCATAGAAACACGTCATCATGTGTCATCATGTGTCATCATGTGTACAGTCTCTCTGTGGGTGTTGATCATGTATGTAGAAACCAACACTGTGACTGAATAAAGCAGTGCCTGAAAATCTACGAGGGTCCGACGCTTCATCTTAATAGTTTCACGCTGAGGGAGGTCCGTGTACCCGAGAGGTTCCGAGACTGGTTTGGTCACCGGCTCGGTCCTGGTTCTGACAGCTGAATCATGTTCGGTTCTGACTGAATAGGTCAGTAGAAACTTTGAGCTGTTGGATCAGTCCATCAGTCCTGGTTTAGGATGTTCCGAACCTCTATTTTCTGGACCGTCCTGTGGCCCAGAATTCACCTTCACTTTCTCATGTTTACTTTTTAATTCGTCTGACCCGTTGGTTCTAAAACTTCCGTCAGCCTCAGAAGTACTTTGAGTTTTGTTCAGACGGCTCATGTTGAAGAAATAATCCTTTCCTGGTTCTGTTCTCCTGGAACATCTTACTCTTCTGTATTCCTTTGATTTCATCTGTTCGGACTCTTTATGACTCAGTTTGAAAAGTGCTGCAGTTAACAGGAACTCCGAACTCTGTTGTGACTCACAGGAAGTCCTTTTTGCTGACTCGGTATCAGCGCGGTGTGTTTCACTCCTCAAGCACATGCTGTCAGTAGCAGTTAACACCTGCTCTGTGGAACGGTTCTGAACTCAGAACTCACCGAGGGCATCGGGTCAGAAAACTTTCAGCTTCCAACAAATGACTGCAGTGAGTGATTGTAGAGTTTAATATGAAGTCCAGATTCCAGCCATGTTGTTCTGATGGCGGCTGAGAAGTTTACATTTACACCTCATGAAGAAGGTAGCAGTTGTAACGATATCATGATCATCGGTTGTCTTCATAGTGGGATGACAAGAGTCCAGATGGTCCAAACTGAGTCACAGGTTCCGGATCAGAACCAGTTCAGGTGTTTGACTGTGAATCCACATGTTTGCTGCTGGAAACAAAAAGCTGTCAATCAAACCGGATCATAAAATGTGAGGTCGTCCAGAATGACTGCACTCAGTCCAGAGGAGGAGTCAGAGACAATCAGACAGGAGACAGACAGTCAGTCAGACAGACAGACAGAGACAGACAAGCAGACAGTCAGACAGACAGAGACAGCCAGACAGACACAGACAGACAGACAGACAAGCAGACAGTTAGACAGACAGACAGTCAGACAGACAGGAGACAGGCACAGACAGACAGACAGTCAGTCCCTGGATGATGTTAGAATCTATAGCGGTAAGGAGAAACTGAAGAATGTTAAAATAATATTATAGATTTTTTTTTTTTTTAAATCTCCGAGTAGCTTCATGAAGTCACTAAAAACCAAACAGGAGCTGCCACATTGTATTTTCATGAATTGATGTTAAAAATGAACTAAATCCTTATAATAAGTCTGCGGGTGCGTGCAGGGTCACATCTGCTGAGTTTTAACTTCCTGGCTGTCAGTACAGATGATGAAGAGGAGGCGAGCCGTGTTTTACTCCATGTTTGTTCATTGTGAGGAGACGTTTCATCATCTGAATATTAAAATGAGCTTTATAAATCAGGATAAAAGCAGAAGATCAGTTACTCAGGCAGGTTTTTATCTAACGAGTTGTTCAGTTCAAGAAACATGTTCAGAAATAAGGTGTGAGTGGGAGGAGTTATTACTCTGAACGTTACCGTGGTAACTGTGGTAATCTCACACTGTCACAGCTCTGACAAACTGATAAGGAGATTAGGAAACTACAGACCAATTTACAACCTGACGTTTATTTCTAAAATCCTTGAAGAAGTTGTTTCAAATCAACTTTGTCATCATTTACAAAGGAATGATCTGTTTGAAGATGTTCAGGCTTTAGAGTTCATCATAGCACAGAAACAGCTCTGGTGAAAGTTACTAACGACCTTTTATTCGCCTCAGATAATGGACTCGTCTCTGTACTTGTTCTTCTGAACCTCAGTGCTGCTTTTGATACGATTGATCATAAGATCTTATTACAGAGATTAGAAGACGTTACGAGGATTAAAGGAACTGCATTAGACTGGTTCAAATCCTACTTATCAGATAGATCCCAGTTTGTCCATGTCAACAATGAGTCTTCCAGACAAACAAGAGTTAGTTATGGAGTTTCACAAGGCTCAGTGTTAGGCCCAATACTTTTTACTTTGTACATGCTTCCATTAGGAGATGTCATCAGGAAGCACTGCATCAACTTCCATTGTTATGCATGTCTCTGCTCTGTACTTGTCGTCTCCACCAACAGTTCTTCTCTTCTATCTCTATGCTGTCCTTTTCTCTCTCTGCTCTCCTCTCACCCCAACTGGTCGAGGCAGATGCTCCGCCCACCTCTGATCCTGATTCTGTTAACAGATGCTCCGCCCACCTCTGATCCTGGTTCTGTTAACAGATGCTCCACCCACCTCTGATCCTGGTTCTGTTAACAGATGCTCCGCCCACCTCTGAGCCTGATTCTGTTAACAGATGCTCCGCCCACCTCTGATCCTGGTTCTGTCGGAGGTTTCTTCCTGTTAAAGGGAGTTTTTCTTCCCTCTGTTGGAGGTTTTTCTCCCTTAAAGAGGAGGGTTTTTTTTCTCTCCTAGCTTATGTGGGAATTGTTGAATTGTTGGGTTTCTCTGTTGAATATTGTAAAGTTCAACTGTAAAGAGTTTAATGTGTTAAGTGCCATGAAATAACCTGTGTTGTGATTTGGCGCTATAGAAATAAAATTGAATTGAATTGAAGAAAGAACTGCTCTGTTTTATCTGGATCCTTTTTAAATGACGATGAAGATGGAATGGGGGAATGGAAATACAGTCGACTGTCTCCTGGTGAGACCTGATGATGGTGTGAAGGTGTGTGAGGCTTGAATGCTCCTGGCTGAGATGAGAGCAGTGTGAAACCTGATGAGTCCAAACCGGAACAGAACCACCGAGCTGCTGCAAGCGATCTGACCGATCTGATTGGAAACCTGACGATACTACATCCCGCCCACCGATAGCTGTAACCTGACTGCACCACAGGCCTGTCAATCAAACAGACACGCCCCCAAAAACAGGTCTTCTTGAATCTTCTTTTCTAATGAATGAGGGATTATTTTCAGATGGACCTCCAGAAAACTAAGAAGAAGGAGTGACTTTAGCTAACAACACCGAGATAACTGATGGACACATTTTATTCACTTTGGATTTGATGAGAGAAGTTGAATGGGAGTCTATGGAGCCGGAGGCTTTTTGGAGCCGACCTCTAGTGGCACTCGCTGGTATTGCAGCTGAAGACACTTCTGGATCGGAACCATTTTACAGACCTGAAGCTACGAACACTTTATCGCAAGAATTTGTGAAATACAGTGAGTGAACTGTCCATCATCATATGGAGGATCAGGATGAAGCAGTTGAACTCTGTCAGAATCAGATGAGGTGTTCTAGTTAACCCTCCATCTGTCTCCTGCAGCATGAAGAAAACTCAGAAGACAGGTTAGTCTGACCTGCAGGAGGAACCACATGTGGCTTTTAGCCACGTTGGAGACATGCTACACAGAACATGCTACACTGAAGACGCTTCCTCCTCCATTAAACCACTTTAATAACAACTGACCTGAAAAGAGAGGCGGTGATTCTATATCTGTATGGAGGATAGAATATTAAAGCACTGATATTATAGAGATAATATTAAAGTACTAATACTATAGAGATATAATATTGAAGCACTGATACTTTTGAGATAATATTAAAGTACTGATACTATAGAGATAATATTAAAGCACCGATACTATAGAGATACTATTAAAGCACTGATATTATAGAGATAATATTAAAGGACTGATACTATAGAGATAATATTAAAGCACTGATATTATAGAGATAATATTAAAGGACTGATACTATAGAGATAATATTAAAGCACTGATATTATAGAGATAATATTAAAGGACTGATACTATAGAGATAATATTAAAGCACTGATATTATAGAGATAATATTAAAGGACTGATACTATAGAGATAATATTAAAGCACTGATATTATAGAGATAATATTAAAAGCACCGATACTATAGAGATAATATTAAAAGCACCGATACTATAGAGATAATATTAAAAGCACCGATACTATGGAGGTAATATTAAAGCACTGATACTATAGAGATAATATTAAAAGCACCGATACTATAGAGATAATATTAAAGCACCGATACTATAGAGATAATATTAAAGCACTGATACTATAGAGATAATATTAAAGCACTGATACTATAGAGATAATATTAAAAGCACCGATACTATAGAGATAATATTAAAGCACTGATACTATAGAGATAATATTAAAAGCACCGATACTATAGAGATAATATTAAAAGCACCGATACTATAGAGATAATATTAAAGCACTGATACTATAGAGATAATATTAAAAGCACCGATACTATAGAGATAATATTAAAGCACTGATACTATAGAGATAATATTAAAAGCACCGATACTATAGAGATAATATTAAAGCACTCATACTATAGAGATAATATTAAAGCACTGATACTATAGAGATAATATTAAAGTACTGATACTATAGAGATAATATTAAATTACTGATATTATCGAGATAATATTAAAGCACTGATACTATAGAGATAATATTAAATTACTGATATTATAGAGATAATATTAAAGCACTGATAGTAGAGAGATCATATTAAAGTACTGATACTATAGAGATAATATTAAAGCACTGATACTAGAGACCAGACATCCTGCAAGAAACAGAGTATCTGGAACTTTCAGTGAGAACATGTGCATTAATAAGATGTATTTGACTGAAAAACAACAGAAAGACAAAGAGGCCTCATTCGTCACATGTTTCTGATGCTTGTTGGATAAAATGCTCAAATCTGTAGTAAACGGTAAATCTGTAGAAATAAAACCAAATGTATTCCTGTACTTTATTACTTCGCACACATGTAAACTTTGCAAACTCTTTGATAATCTTCTATCCTCCAGTTTTAACATTCATTTTCCTTTGGAAAAATAAAAACTTCAATTATTTATTTAAACATCTTCCCCTGAATGAAGATGTATCCACCTTTACCTAATTAATTCACATCAGCTCCACTATGAATAGATGACAACACAGAGGACAGAGGGACCGTTAGACGATGGTTTCCTCCCTGACAGGATATTTTTTACCATGCAGCCAATCAGCAGTCAGAATTTCTTCTATGTATGGAGATTGTATTTTTGAGTTGGTCTGAATATTAAAAGCAGACTCTGAATAATCGTTCAGCAGAGTCAGACATGACTGACTGAAGTCTGGAAGGTCAGAGGTGTACGTGGCTCCTCATACCTCCTGAGGTGTTCCTCCTCACACCTGCCTGAATGAGAGGAGGTGATCCTCCCTGAAGTCAGGTGATCATCCCTGTGAAAATGTTGTGATGGAAGAGGCCCCTCACACTCTCTCAACCTGTTTCTGAACATGTTTCTGGTATTTTAACCCAAGTGGAGACATGATCATTTCCATGGCAACCTTCAGGAGCGGTTCTTCAACAGGTTGCTGAGCATCAGAACATGATTGACAGCATATTCCTAAACACTATGAGTCTCTTCATCCTCTGACGCACGCGTTGATGTGGAGGAGGCTCTCTGAACAGAACCAGAACAGAACCAGGCTGATGACAGGGTTTTAGATAAAGATCTGAAATGTCTTTCTCTGCAAATGAGGTCTGAAACTCAGTCTGCTCCTAACACACTCATGGAGACATTTAGAATCTATCAACGTGAATAAATAATAAAGATCATCTTAGAATCCATCTGCAGGTTTTAGATCTGTTCTGATCTATGTGGTCCCTCTCTGTTCTGACCTGTTAGGACCCTGGGGATCAGCATAGTGGACCTTTCTTTAAGTGAAATATAAATAATGTATCACAGATGTGAGTTGAAGTGCTCTTCCAGATTCTCCCAGATTTTTTCCTGAAGAATGAACAGAAACGTCTTGTTATTCCCAGAATGTATGCAGTAGTCTACAGCACAGAAAGTGGATCCTACAGATGAGTTCAGACCGACCCGGTCCAGTATGTGTGATGTTACTGTTATCTCTGATGTTACAGATCCAGACTCCACAGTCACTGCTGTTAAATATGGTGTTCTGGATGCTGCTGGCCCTCTAACACTAATGTAACCCTTCAGCGAGGTGGAGAACACATTGATTGATTACCTGTGATTGATTGTGTTCCCTGAAGTAAAGCAGTTCCTGTTCCCATCCTGGTTGATGAAGACGTCTCCTTCATCCCAGAACACCTTCATCAGAAACCAGTGGCTCCAGAAATGTTCTCTTTCAGCTGATTTATGATTCAAGTGATCAATTAAACTTTCTTCCTGCAGTTGCACACTTGGAGAATCAATCCCAGATCTCTGCCTCTCAGGCAGCTGCTGCATGATTTATTCATGCAACATGGCATACGGTTCATTATTTAAGGAGCACAATGTGCAGCTCTGTCCTGTCTCTCCTCCTGGTGTGGAAGCTGAGGCTGTCATCAGAAATAACCTGTAGGAGACATGTCAATGTGAATCATGGGACAGAGGGGACGGATCTGTCTTGAGACTCAGTCTAAAGACTCAGATTCAGACAGGAGGACACAGATTACTGACCAGGAACATTTTGAGCAGCTCTGAGGTTTCTGTCTCTTGTTCTGTCCACTCTCATGAGATGTGCTGAAGCTGAGACATTTATTGTCCTGACTGAGGCTGGACTCGTCTTTGCTGTGAACACATGCACACAGAAGAGACTTCCCATGATGCTCCATGGATCTGACGTTGACATCGAAGCTAAAGCTGAAGCTGTTCTCTTTGTACTGGCGCTGGTTTACGGTTCCTGATGAACACTCAGCTTTGCAGGACGTTCCGTTCTCATCCTGTCACCTGTCAGGAGGACAGACTTTAACGGACGTTAAATGAAAATTCTGACTGAAGTTTTACATCTTTTAATTCAAGTCATGTAAAACAGGAACCAAATCAAAGTGCTGACTTTGTATTTTTGTTGAGACGTAGTAACGTCTCTCTCGTCTCCACCCGAGAAGATGTGTGATGTCACACTGCATGAATACACTGACATGAACTGATTGATTTCCATCATGGAAACTGATTAGAGCTCTGACATCACAACAGGAAGTGCTGTTCAATCTGCTGAGTCAGGAGACTCTCCTGTACAAATGTAACTTTATAGACCAACATATCCAGATGTAGTCCAGCTGTAGGTCAGGATGAAGCTCCGCCCCCCTCAGTTTGATAACGATGACAGGTGGGAGGTGATGGACTGATACACTTGCTGTAAACCTGGTGGACTCTGTCAGGGTCCCCTGTGTCAGGTCCAGTCTCAACACTGCAGCTCGGTTTCCATGGCAGCAGACAGACAGCTACGTTGACCATGAACATCCTACTGCAGGTCAGAGGCGAGCTGCACTGAATCATAGAACAAGAGATTAATCATACGCAGAGTGATGTCAGGTGAGAACCAATCAGCTGGGATTCATGGACCTCTCAAAAGTTCTGTTAGAGGAATGATCCAGCAGTCTGCTGGTCTAAACAGGAAGTGGAAACAGGAACGATGTAAACTCTTCATGATGTGAACTCTGATGTGAACTCTTCGTGATGTGAACTCTGATGTGAACTCTTCGTGATGTGAACTCCTGATGATGTGAACTTCTTATGATGTGAACTCTGATGTGAACCCTTCATGATGTGAGCTCCTCAAGATGTAAACTCTGATGTGAACTCTTCATGATGTGATCTCTGATTCACACACACACACACACACACACACACACACACACACACACACACACACACACACACACACACACACACACACACACACACACACACACACACACACACACACACACACACACACACACACACACACACACACACACACACACACACACACACACACACACACACATTAACACACACGCACACACACATTCATACACAAACTCATACCCAGAGCAGCAGCCTTCAGACAGGAGGATGCTGACAGTATCTGACGTGCTGGTAGAACCTTTGCTGACTCATCGATCCCACAGTGAGCCGATGTTCATGTTCACTCAGCTGAACTCATCCTTCTTCTCAGACTCATCAGCTGTCAGATGTTCATATCTTCAGCACTAAACCAGTAGTTTCAAGACATTGAACACTATTTATTCTGAGACAAACAGAATTAAACAGAGGACCTGTATTTTTCATCTGGATAAGAGCATGAAATTGTATTTAAATGAAAGAACCTGCGTCGTTAGTTTACTGTCTTATAATATTACTCAGAGTTACTGCAGGAATGCAGATCACATTCAGCCTCATGTACCTGTTTACAGTCTCATGCTAAGCTAGGCTAACATGTCTTCACGCTAAGCTAGGCTAACACTGAAACCCGTTAGTAGGTTCAGATTATGTCTTCATGAACGTGACCTCCCTCCTGAGAAAACCTCCAGGATGTAACACTATCAACAGCATCACTACGATGCTTCCTGTTGCTATGGTGACACACTTCCTGCAGGGATCAGTGATGTCTATTGTCACTGTTTAAACTGTTGGTGTGTCAGAATAAGGACAAATACAATCCAGATGTTCAACCACATGTTCCTGTCAGAGCTGAGCAGACACTGCCTCCCTGTGGACACACTGGATCTACACCAGCACATGCAGAATGACGAAAGATACTCTTAACCATAACTAACCCTGACAAACCTAACTTGACTAATCTGACCTGACTAACCTAACATGACTAACCCAACTAACCCTGACTAACTTAATGTAACTAATGTAACTAACCCTGATTAACCTAACGTGACTAAAATCACTAACCCTGACTAACCTAACCGGACTAACCATAACTAACCCTGACTAACCTAAGGTGACTAAAATCACTAACACTCACTAATCGAACTAACATGACTAACCTAACTAACCTTGACTAACCCTTAACCTCATCATCACACTGGAGAGCGTGCTGTTACTAAGGTCAGAGGTCACCATGTGATCTACATCCATCTGTGTTCTTATTGGTTAAACAATCATATCTGACCGAGACTGAGGAGAGAACCAGAACCAGCAGCTTTAAATCAAAGAAGCATCTCTGATCCAGAAGACCCTATCAGATCAGTGACCTCCATCAAATCAATTCAATTCAATTCAATTCAATTCAATTCAATTCAATTCAATTCAATTCAATTCAATTCAATTCAATTCAATTCAATTCAATTCAATTCAATTCAATTCAATTCAATTCAATTCAATTTTATTTCTATAGCGCCAAATCACAACACAGGTTATTTTATGGCACTTAACACATTAAAGTTCTTACAGCAGAACTTTACAACATTATACAGAGAAACCAACAATTCAACAATTCATCAATTCAACAATTCAACAATTAAACAATTAATCAATTCAACAATTCAACAATTCAACAATTCAACAATTCAACAATTCATCAATTCAACAATTAAATAATTCATCAATTCAACAATTCAACAATTCAACAATTCAGAAATTCAACAATTCCCACATAAGCTAGGAGGCAAAAAACTCCTTTTTAAGGGAGAAAAACCTCCAACAGAACCAGGATCAGAGGTGGGCGGAGCTTCTGTTAACAGAACCGGAGCATCTGCCTCGACCGGTTGGGGTGAGAGGAGAGCAGAGACAGAAAAGGACAGTATAGAGACACAAGAGAAGAACTGTTGGTGGAGACGACAAGCGCAGAGCAGAGACATGCAGCTCCATGACGGGACATCTGGAAAAGAAAGAACAGAAACTACACAAGCGAAGGAACTGAATGGAGACAACAGAAAATAAGAAGAAACTATGGGAGAGAAGAAGATGGTGAGGTATGAGTCAGTTAAAGAGTAGGAGGAAAGAAAAGAAGCTCAGCATGTAACGAGGTCCTCCAGCAGCCTCGGCCTATAACAGCATAACTAAGGGTTGGTTCAGGTCTACCTGAGCCAGCCCTAACTATAGGCTTTATCAAGAAGGAACGTTTTGAGTCTAATCTTAAAGCTAGAGAGGGTTTCTGACCCTCCAACACAAACTGGGAGCTGGTTCCACAGGGGAGGAGCCTGAAAACTGAAGCTCCGCCTCCTATTCTACTTCTGTAAACTCTAGGAACCACAAGTAGACCAGCGTACTGAGAGAAGTGCTCTGCTAGGATTATATGGTTCTATAAGATCTCTAAAATATTATGGAGCCTGATCATGTAGAGCTTTGTAAGCCATCAAGAGAATTTTAAATTCTATTATTGATTTAACAGGAAGCCAGTAAAGAGAAGCTAAAACTGGAGAAATATGATCTCTCTTGATAAATCCCATCAGTACTCTTGCTGCAGCATTTTGGATCAGCTGCAGGTTTTTAATGAGTAATTTGGACATCCTAACAACAAGGAATTACAATAATCTAGTCTAGAAGTAACAAACGCATGAATGAGTTTTTCTGCGTCACGCTGAGGAAGGATTTTCCTGATTTTATTAATATTACGTAGATGAAAGAAGGCAGTTCTGGAGATTTGCTTTATACGGTGTCTAAAGGACAAATCCTCATCAAAGATGACTCCAAGGTTCCTCACAGTTTTGCTGGAGGCCAAGACAACGTCATCTAGAGTAACTAAGTGATTACAGAAAGAGTTTCTGAGGTGTTTAGGACCAAGTACAAGAACATCTGTTTTGTCTGAATTTAGAAGCAGGAAGTTTTTGGTCATCCAGGCCTTTATGTCTTTTAGACAGGCTTCAAGTTTTACTAACTGATTAGTTTCATCTGGTTTTATAGAAAGATATAGCTGAGTGTCATCTGCATAACAATGGTAGTTGATGCAGTGCTTCCTGATGACATCTCCTAATGGAAGCATGTACAAAGTAAAAAGTATTGGGCCTAACACTGAGCCTTGTGGAACTCCATAACTAACTCTTGTTTGTCTGGAAGATTCATTGTTGACATGGACAAACTGGAATCTATCTGATAAGTAGGATTTGAACCAGTCTAATGCAGTTCCTTTAATCCTCGTAACGTCTTCTAATCTCTGTAATAAGATCGTATGATCAATCGTATCAAAAGCAGCACTGAGGTCCAGAAGAACAAATACAGAGACGAGTCCATTATCTGAGGCGAATAAAAGGTCGTTAGTAACTTTCACCAGAGCTGTTTCTGTGCTATGATGAACTCTAAAGCCTGAAAATCTTCAAACAGATCATTCCTTTGTAAATGATCACAAAGTTGATTTGCAACAACTTTTTCAAGGATTTTAGAAATAGACATCAGGTTGGAAATTGGTCTGTAGTTTCCTAAAACAGCTGATCAAGAGTCGGCTTTTTAAGTAAAGGTTTAATTACAGCCACTTTAAAAGCCTGCGGTACATAGTTGGTTACAATAGATAGGTTGATCTGATCTAATATGGAAGTATTAATTAAAGGGAAGACTTCCTTAAAAAGTTGAGTTGGGATGAGATCTAACAGACAGCTAGAGGATCCAGATGAAGAAATAATTCTAGTTAACTCAGAGAGCTCAACAGGAGAGAAATGTTCCAAGTTTACATCTGGTCCTACAGTTGCTTTCAGGGCTGCTGTTGCTTAGCATCACATCAGTGATGGTGTCAGGAAGGGTCGGCCCGATTCTCTCCCTGATAGTAAGAATTTTATTAGTAAAGAAGTTAATGAAGTCATTACTGCTGAGAGCTGAAGGAATAGAGGGCTCAACAGAACTGGAACTCTTTGTCAGCCTGCTACAGTGATGAAAAGAAACCTGGGGTTGTTCTTGTTGTCCTCTATTAATGATGAATAATATAAAGTTCTGGCCTTACCAAGAGCTTTCTTATATAATATTAGACTCTCCTTCCAGGCAGGTGAAATTCTTCTAAATTAGTGGAACTCCATTTCCTTTCCATCTTTCTAGTCGCTGCCTAGCAGAGCGTAGTTCTGAGTTGTACCATGGAGACAACTTCCTCTGGTTCATGACTCTCTTCTTCAGAGGGGCGACATCATCTAGAATTGTAGCAGAGATACTGCAGTGTTTCCTACCAGATGATCCACTTGTGTGGGACTAAGATCAACGTAGATGTCTTCCACTGCTTTAACACACGGCATCGAAGAGGATAAACATGTAACTGCTTCCTTAAACTTGGCCACGGCATCATCTGACAGACATCTACTGTAGTGGGATTTATTCCCACATGCTGTGTAGTCCATTATTGTAACTTCAGATGTTAAGAAGAAGTGGTCCGACAAAACAGGGTTTGGAGGAAATACTATTACATTTTCAGTTTCCATCCCATACGACAGAACCAGATGGAGGGTGTGGTTACCACGGTGACGGGGTTTATTTACATTCTGATAAAAGCCTATAGAATCTAATAATGAGCTGAAAGTAGAACTGAGGCTGTCGTTGTCCACGTCAACATGAATGTTAAAGTCTCCCACTATCATCACTTTATCTGAACTCAGCACTAAATCTGATCAAAAGTCAGAATTCAGTTAGAAACTCTGAATAAGGACCAGGTGGGAGATAAACAACAACAATACAATCCGTTTCTCTGCTTTCCAGTTTGGGTGAGAGACTAAGAGTCAGACTCTCAAATGATTTAGAACTAAGTTTAGGCTTTGGATTAATTGATAAACTTGAGTGGAAGATTGCTGCCACTCCTCCTCCTCCTCCTCCTCCTCTTCTTCCTCCTTCTCCTCCTCCTCCTGAATCTCTAGGAATATGATAATTAATATGACTGGGAGGAGTTGCTTCATTCATACTAACATATTCTTCCTGTTGCAGCCAGGTCTCTGTGAGACAGAGTAAATCAATCTGATGATCAGTTATCAAGTCATTTACTAACAGAGATTTAGACCAGAGAGATCTCATATTTAATAGTCCGCTTTTAATTGTCAGATTTTTTTTTTTTGATCCATTAATTTGGTAGGATCCATTTTTATTACATTTTTATTGATAGATCTTTCCTTGAGTTTTTTAAATATAGGTGGTCTGGGTACAGACACAACCTCTATAGGATGTTAAAGGTTTTGGGTGAGTGACAGCTCTAAAGAAGCTGCAGAGGAGCTGTAAGACTGCAGCTCTGCGTCCTGGCCTCAACCCTGGATGTCAGGTTTTAGGGCTGTTAAGAGACACGGCCATGTTTCTAGAAAGAAGAGCTGCACCATCTAAAGTAGGATAGATGCCGTCTCTCCGGATCAGACCAGGTTTCCCCAGAAAGTATTCCAATTATCAATGAAGCCCACGTTGTTAGCGGGACATCACCTCGACAACCAGCGGTGAAGTGAAGACGTATGGCTAAACATATCATCACTGGTCCGGTTAGGAAGGAGTCCAGAGAAAACTACGGAGTCCCACGTTGTTTTTGAAAAGTTTCACACCGATTCCACATTAACATCACCGATCTGTAAGTCTGAAATTCCCAGGTTGTCTGTGGAGGAACAAAATGTACCGCTGAGGACAGACATGTCTCATCCGTCCTCAGATGGAGGACAGGACCGGATCCAAATAGTCCGGTCCCGTTGGATCCTTACAGTCCGGTCCCGTTGGTTCCGTACAGTCGTTGGTTCCGTAAAGTCCGGTTGCGTTGGATCCGTAGAGTGGATCCTCCAGTCGATTATGTCCTGGTTCACCGCTTCATGCTGAGCACCGGATCCACCAGCTTGTTGTGAACATGCATCAAACCTGCAAAGAAGATGAAGAGGTTAGATCCAATCAGAACATCATCATCACTGACATCACTTCCTGTTGCTGTAGACTGGATCATGCTGCAGACTGGTTATACTAACGACCCGTGTTCTCTGGTTGTACTAACGACCCGTGTTCTCTGGTTATACTAACGACCCGTGTTCTCTGGTTACACTAACGACCCGTGTTCTCTGGTTGTACTAATGACCCGTGTTCTCTGGTTATACTAACGACCCGTGTTCTCTGGTTATACTAATGACCCGTGTTCTCTGGTTATACTAACGACCCGTGTTCTCTGGTTGTACTAATGACCCGTGTTCTCTGGTTATACTAACGACCCGTGTTCTCTGGTTACACTAACGACCCGTGTTCTTTGGTACCTTGGAAGTACTTGACGGTTTTGACCCGCAGCTCCAGCGTGGCGTCCTCGTCGCAGATGAAGATGGTGCGGGGGTGCTGCTGGAAGGCCGACACCGTCCACATGTGGTTGACTCCGTCCTCGATGGCTTTGTAGAGAGCAAAGGCTTTGTGAGCTCCGGTGATCAGAATCATCACCTGAAAGGAGGACCGGTTCACATCTTATAAACAGAACACTTATGTAACATCTTAACGAGGTAACACGTGATGATGTCACTGCAGGCCTCCAGTCTGACCTCCTTGGCATCCATGACTGTTCCCACGCCGACCGTCAGCGCCATGGTGGGAACCTTGGAAAGGTCGTTACCGAAAAAACGAGCGTTTGCCATGATGGTGTCCTTGGCCAGGGTTTTGACTCGGGTCCTGGAGGCGAGGCTGGAGCCCGGCTCATTGAAGGCGATGTGGCCATCGGGGCCGATACCTGCGGAGAGGAGACGAGGAAGACTCCGTGATGAAGATGGAGCGCTCCCTGACGTCTGCAGAGAAACACTGACCTCCCATGAACAACTCGATCCCTCCAGCCACACAGATCTTTTGCTCGTAGGCGCGACACTCAGCCTCCAGGTCGCTGGCGTTCCCATCCAGGATGTGAGCGTTGGCGGGATCGATGTCGATGTGCTTGAAGAAGTTGTTCCACATGTAGGAGTGATAACTCTCCGGGTGGGCCCGAGGAAGACCTGGGGGGCATGAGAACCAATGGAAACAATGGAACATGTAACGAGCATCAGAGGAGCCACTGAACACTGGGAGGTTGTCCACCCGTGCTCCGCCTCTGATCTGGGGTCAGGTCGCCATGGCAACTCTGTAAGCAGGTTGGGCAGTGACGCTGCATCAGACTATAAACAGCAGAACTCACCGACGTATTCGTCCATGTTGAAGGTCTTCACATATCTGAAGGAGATGTCGCCGCTCCGGTAGAACTGGATCAACTTCTGGTAGCAGCCGAACGGAGTGTTCCCTGAAGCACAGGTCATACAGAGGTCACACAGAGGTCACAGGTCACACAGAGTTCACAGGTCACACATGTGTTTACCGACCGCCACCATCCCAGCTCACCTGTGGGCAGACCCAGAGTGAAGTACCTGTCGGCACTCGGCTGGAACTGGACCAGTCGGTTCCGGATGTACTTGGCGGCCCACTCACTGGCCAGGTCGTAGTCGTCCAGGATCACCAGCCTCATAGCTCCACCTCCGAGAGACGGATCACACACGACACAGAACCAGAATCACACAACACGGAACCAGAATAACACAGAACCAGAATCATATAACACAAAACCAGAATCACACACAACAGCCGCTGAGGAGCAGCTTCATCTAGAACTTGTCTTGAACTTAAAACCATCAGGTGGAACCAGGTGGAACACTTCTGGTGGACCAATGATGGGACGTACCTGCTGAAACACGGATCAGTCTGTCGGATCAGTATGTTGTGACAGAGACGTCTGTTTGGTCACATGATCATCCTCCGGTCAGCTGACTTCTTCAGTGTACTACCGCCCCCTGCTGGTCAGGATAGCGAAGGACTGTTCATTTCAATCCTCTGAGTTTATTGTAACAAGGATTTAGTGACATGTTTACAATTCGGCTGGTTAACTGAGATTCTTTAAGGTTCTTCTGTTTGATAAAACTGAAGAGAAGAAGTCTGTTTTCATACGCGGAGCAGCACACATCCAGGGGTGTTACGGTGGTGTTACGGTGGTGTTACGGGTTATGGTGGTGTTGCGGGTTATGGTGGTGTTACTGTGGTGTTATGGTGGGGTGATGTTAAGCTGGCCTTACGGGCGGGTGTTTTAAGGTGGTGTTACGGTGGCGTTACAGGGCGGTAGTGTTAAGGTGGTGTTGTTAATGTGGTGTTATGGGAGGTGGTGTTGTTACGGGTTACGGTATTGTTACGGTGTTGTTACGGTGGTGTTACGGGTTACGGTGGTGTTACGGTGGTGTTACGGGTTACGGTGGTGTTGCGGTGGTGTTACGGGTTACGGTGGTGTTACTATGGTGTTACGGTGGGGTGATGTTAAGCTGGTCTTACGGGCGGGTGTTTTAAGGTGGTGTTACGGTGGCGTTACAGGGCGGTAGTGTTATGGTGGTGTTATGGTGGTGTTGTTACGGTGGTGTTACTGTGGTGTTACGGTGGGGTGATGTTAAGCTGGTCTTATGGGCGGGTGTTTTAAGGTGGTGTTACGGTGGCGTTACGGGTTACTGTGGTGTTACGGTGGGGTGATGTTAATTGGTGTTATGGGCGGTGATGCTAAGCTGGTCTTACGTGCGGGTGTTTTAAGGTGGTGTTACGGTGGCGTTACAGGGCAGTAGTGTTAAGGTGGTGTTGTTAATGTGGTGTTGTTACGGTGGTGTTACAGGCAGTGGTGTTGCTCTTCGTTCTTCATCAGTGTTGTTTATAAATTAATTTCATCAGGAGCTTTAAGTGTGAAATAATTTAGCAGTAATTCAGTATTTAATATTAAAAATAACATTATGTTCTAAAGTAAAAGCTTTACTCAAAGACAGAAAATAAAGACAATCAGCAGCAGGTTGAGTTAATATTTAATTGTGTAACAGTTTCAGAGCTGATGAGTGGATCTGACAGAGGTAGAGGAACATGATGGTCCCAGGATGTCCCAGGAGACAGGATGTCCCTGGAGACACCAGGTGTGACACTGCTAAAATGTCCACTTTACTCCTTCTTCTTGTAGTCCTCCAGGTGGGCCAGGACCCACCCGGACGGGCCCAGGATGGCCAGGCAGAACATCCCCATTCCAATGACTGTTTCCTGGACAGGCAGAGAGACAGAGGGTCAGCTGACAGCCAATCAGCATCATCAATGTGACATGAGACACGCCCCCTTGATCACTCAGATTTTCACCTCTGACAGGTGTGAATGACAGGTGTGAATGACATGAACATGGAGCTGCTGTCTGACACTGATCACATTAAAGCTTCATTAGTTTATTCCATGTATCTTTTAACATTCAGAGTATTTGTAGACATTAAACACACATTAAATATATTGATCTTTCTTTGGACCGGCTTCTGTAGCTGAATGAAGTGTTAGCAGCCTCCGCTGTCCGGGACCGAGGAGATGAAGTCCCGCCTCAGGCTCTGACCTCTCCGCCAAGGACGGATCCGGCTGTTAGCCTGCTAGCTCCCTGTTAGCTGGCGGAGCTTCACTCACCACGGGGCCGACCTTCTCCTTGGCCGGGCGGGTGTACAGGTTAGCCCGCTGGGTGACGGTGTGTCCCCGCAGGACGGGAGCAGCTCGGCTGGCGGCGGTCCTCAGGAAACCCGGCATGGTCATTTGTTACGGCGTGGAGATGTCTTCTGTGTTCTCGGCTCGACAAGCTCGTCTGACGTGAACAGGAAGTGCTCACATGTAGAGGTCATGTCCCCTCACGGCGCTGCGGCACAGCGCCGCCTGCCGGCGTGGAGGAGGACTTATTGTATCGAGGAGACTTTACAGGTGCTGTTTCCTGGTTTCACTCATTAAAACTAAAATTAAATAACGTTTGGATTTTTTTTAACAAACATATCAAACAACATATGTGCTACAGACAACAGCTTGATTTCATTGTCTCTGTCTCTCCCAGGCTCCACATCTGCTGCTTTGGTTTCCTTCAACACTTAAACATTTCTCTTCCCTCCCTCCATTAATTGTGGGACGTTGTGGGACGTTGTGGGACGTTGTGGATGTTCTGGGATGTTGTGGGATGTTGTTGGACGTTGTGGGATGTTGTGGGACGTTCTGGGACGTTGTAGGACGTTCTGAGATGTTCTGGGACGTTCTGGGACGTTGTAGGACGTTGTGGGATGTTGTGGGACGTTCTGGGACGTTGTAGGATGTTCTGGGACGTTCTGGGATGTTGTAGGACGTTGTGGGATGTTCTGGGACGTTCTGGGACGTTGTGGGATGTTCTGGGATGTTGTGGGACATTCTGGGACATTGTAGGACGTTGTGGGATGTTCTGGGATGTTGTGGGACATTCTGGGACGTCGTAGGACGTTGTGGGATGTTCTGGGATGTTGTGGGACATTCTGGGGCGTTGTAGGACGTTGTGGGATGTTGTGGGACGTTCTGGGACGTTGTAGGATGTTCTGGGATGTTCTGGGACATTCTGGGATGTTGTAGGACGTTGTGGGATGTTCTGGGACGTTCTGGGACGTTGTGGGATGTTCTGAGATGTTGTGGGACATTCTGGGACGTTGTAGGACGTTGTGGGATGTTCTGGGATGTTGTGGGACATTCTGGGACGTTGTAGGACGTTGTGGGATGTTCTGGGATGTTGTGGGACATTCTGGGGCGTTGTAGGACGTTGTGGGACATTCTGGGGCGTTGTAGGACGTTGTGGGATGTTCTGGGATGTTGTGGGATGTTCTGGGATGTTGATGATCACTGCAGCCTGAAGGAGTGCAGCATCACTGAGAATCTTAACGAATGAACTACTTAAAGTTTAGGGACAAATTCTTAATTTTCTCTTTAAGTGTTTTCCTGTTTGGGTTTTGAATGAGGTTCTCAGAAGAACCGAGTCCAGCGTGAAAGCGACTCCACGTGAGAGTTAATCTTCTCAGTGTTACACACCGCCTGCTGACTAGGAACAGAGGTATGTAATAATCCCCCCCTTCAATCCCACCACTACAATACACACTTCAGTCTGAAGCAGCGTTTCACATCAGTGCGGTTCTGAATCTTCTTCTTCTGTCCACCTCTCACGGATCTTCATCATATTCATCATCATCATCATCCTCAGATTCTTTATATTTATAACACCTCAGACAATGTTGATCAACTCTGGGGTCAATATTTCAGATGACGTGGAGCCTTACGGAGGAAAAAGTGCTTTTACCCAGCTGGAGCACAACATCGTGGCCGGATACCTCATTACTGCAGGTAACACACAGATACCTCATTACTGCAAGTAACACACAGATACCTCATTACTGCAGGTAACACAGATACCTCATTACTGCAAGTAACACACAGATACCTCATTACTGCAGGTAACACAGATACCTCATTACTGCAGGTAACACAGATACCTCATTACTGCAGGTAACACACAGATACCTCATTACTGCAGGTAACACACAGATACCTCATTACTGCAGGTAACACACAGATACCTCATTACTGCAGGTAACACACAGATACATCATTACTGCAGGTAACACACAGATACCTCATTACTGCAGGTAACACACAGATACATCATTACTGTATTAGGTAACACACAGATACCTCATTACTGCAGGTAACACACAGATACATCATTACTGCAGGTAACACACAGATACCTCATTACTGTATTAGGTAACACACAGATACATCATTACTGCAGGTAACACACAGATACCTCATTACTGCAGGTAACACACAGATACATCATTACTGTATTAGGTAACACACAGATACCTCATTACTGCAGGTAACACACAGATACATCATTACTGTATTAGATAACACACAGATACATCATTACTGCAGGTAACACACAGATACATCATTACTGTATTAGGTAACACACAGATACATCATTACTGTATTAGGTAACACACAGATACATCATTACTGTATTAGGTAACACACAGATACCTCATTACTGCAGGTAACACACAGATACATCATTACTGCAGGTAACACACAGATACATCATTACTGCAGGTAACACACAGATACATCATTACTGTATTAGGTAACACACAGATACATCATTACTGCAGGTAACACACAGATACATCATTACTGCAGGTAACACACAGATACCTCATTACTGTATTAGGTAACACACAGATACATCATTACTGCAGGTAACACACAGATACATCATTACTGTATTAGGTAACACACAGATACATCATTACTGTATTAGGTAACACACAGATACATCATTACTGCAGGTAACACACAGATACATCATTACTGCAGGTAACACACAGATACCTCATTACTGTATTAGGTAACACACAGATACATCATTACTGCAGGTAACACACAGATACATCATTACTGTATTAGGTAACACACAGATACATCATTACTGTATTAGGTAACACACAGATACATCATTACTGTATTAGGTAACACACAGATACATCATTACTGCAGGTAACATACAGATACATCATTACTGTATTAGGTAACACACAGATACATCATTACTGTAGGTAACACACAGATACCTCATTACTGTATTAGGTAACACACAGATACCTCATTACTGTATTAGGTAACACACAGATACATCATTACTGCAGGTAACACACAGATACATCATTACTGCAGGTAACACACAGATACATCATTACTGTATTAGGTAACACACAGATACATCATTACTGCAGGTAACACTACATCATTACTGCAGGTAACACACAGATACCTCATTACTGTATTAGGTAACACACAGATACATCATTACTGCAGGTAACACACAGATACATCATTACTGTATTAGGTAACACACAGATACATCATTACTGTATTAGGTAACACACAGATACATCATTACTGCAGGTAACACACAGATACATCATTACTGCAGGTAACACACAGATACATCATTACTGCAGGTAACACACAGATACATCATTACTGCAGGTAACACACAGATACCTCATTACTGTATTAGGTAACACACAGATACATCATTACTGCAGGTAACACACAGATACATCATTACTGTATTAGGTAACACACAGATACATCATTACTGCAGGTAACACACAGATACCTCATTACTGCAGGTAACACACAGATACATCATTACTGTATTAGGTAACACACAGATACCTCATTACTGCAGGTAACACACAGATACCTCATTACTGTATTAGGTAACACACAGATACATCATTACTGCAGGTAACACACAGATACATCATTACTGCAGGTAACACACAGATACATCATTACTGTATTAGGTAACACACAGATACCTCATTACTGTATTAGGTAACACACAGATACATCATTACTGTATTAGGTAACAGAGAAAACAGCCAATCAGATGATCTGTCAGTGATTCACCTGCTTCAAGTGTACCACTGTGTTGATGTAAAAATATGTACTTATAAAGGAGGTTTGATCCATTCACTGTGACCTGGGGAACATTTTGTACTTTAAAAAGTCATGACTTTTTTTTTCCATAGAGCTGATGTTTGTGTTTTAATGTTTAATCATCATTCAACTTATATTGAACATCATGTCTTTTGTAAAGAACAGTTTCTAACGTGTAGGAAAGACATCAATGTTATTTCATAAGTATGATAATAACAACTAAAATACTACAACTGTGGTGTGTTAAAAGGTTTGGGCACCCTGCTGAGTCAGTGACATGGAAGTCCTCTAAGATATCAGACCCTGTAAACTCTTTCTATTCAGATCTATCTGAAGCTTTTAATAGACCGTATGTGAAGGTTTAAGTTCTCTCACGGACGATGATAGAGACAGAAGTCAGTCCTGGAGTTCCACAGGGTTCTGTTCTCTCTCTGCTCTCCTCTCACTCCGACCGGTCAAGGCAGATGTTCTTGACCTGTCAGATTTTTCTTCCTGTTAAAAGGGAGTTTTTCCTTCCAGCGGTGACTCATGTCTCAATTGTTGAACTGTTGACTTCCTCTCTGTGATGTTGTGGACTGATTGTGTAAAAAAAACCTGAAACTAATTTGGTGCAAAACAAATCAAATGGAACTGAATTTATCTAAATCTTTTCAACCTGGATTTCATTACCTTTCTCATGTTTGTCATTTCAAAGTGACTTCGATTTGATTCAATAGCAGACATTTGATTCATCACATCAGGAAGAAAACAGCTGAACTAACATCATGATGTCTCTGTTTTAATGTAACAATAATACACTGATGTTAACGCTGACAGCTGTGTTTGACACATCACAATATCTGCAGTGAAAACACTCCATTCACCAGTGGACGTCCTTTTATCATTTGATCAGTGATGACAATTATAGTTGTCAGATAAACTTACAGCAGCAATCTTCATGACTGCAGTTTGACTCCGGTTTGAATTCAGTGTGACAATTGAGACACCAATTGAGGATGAATCAGGATGAAGGGCTCCATGTTTGATTAACTCTGTCCTCCGTTTGTCTTCCCAGGAGTCATCAGTTTATTCAGTAACCTGGTGGTTCTGTTGATGTTTGTGAAGTTCAAAGAGCTCCGCACGGCCACCAACTTCATCATCATCAACTTGGCCTTCACCGACATCGGGGTGGCCGGGATTGGATACCCCATGTCTGCTGCCTCTGACATCCACGGCAGCTGGAAGTTCGGATACACCGGCTGTCAGGTAGGATGAGACCCACATTCAGTCCACGCTCCACAGATTGAACCACCTTCATCTATACTGGAAACATATTTCTACTGCAGTGTGTTCTGCATTTTTATTATTTTCTATGAACCACACAGAAGAGGTCTGTAAAGATTAGAACGCGTGTTAGACAGTCGACACTGAACCTAGACGGTGTGAACTGTGATCGTTTCACTGTCTACAGACATCAAACTAAATAAAGTTACTTCTGTCTTCAGGCCACTTATTGCGAGTTACACTGAGCAGATTGATGCAGGTCCAGCTGTCCTGCTGCACTGCAGCCGGCCACGTGTTCACATTCTTTATGCAGATTAGGAGTCTTTCCTTCAGTCCTTGTTGTTGCAGAGTAATCCTCCTGTTTTTAACTCACAGCTACCACTGACTGATTTTTACTGTTTATTTATTTCATTCTGCTGTCTGTCTGTAACCTTATTTCCAGAAAAGTTGGGACGCTGTATAAAATGTAAATGAAAACAGAATGTGATAATTTGGGAATCACAAACTTATTTAATTGAAAATAGACCAAAGACAACATATCAAATGTTGAAACTGAGAAATTATATTGTTTTATAAAAATATCTGCTCATTTTGAATCTGATGCAGCAACACGTCTCCATAAAGTTGTTCCAGGATCATGTTCACCACTGAGCTGCATCACTTCTTTTAACAACACTCTGGAAACGTTGCGGGAACTGAGGAGACCAGTTTCTGGAGTTTTGAAAGTGAAATGTGGTCCCATTCTTGTCTGATAGAGGATTTCAGCTGCTCAACAGTTCAGGGTCTCCTTTGTTGTATTGTTCATGTCCTGATGCTCCAGATGTTTTCAATGATTGACAGGTCTGGACTGCAGGAGGCCAGTTTATCAGCGGACTCTTCTACTACGGAGCCATGCTGTTGGAATACGTGCAGAATGTGGTTGGACGTTGTTCTGCTGAAATAAACAAGACCTTCCCTGAAAGAGACGTTGTCTGGATGACAGCATATGTTGCTCCAAAACCTGAATATATCATTCAACATTAATGCTTCCTTCCAGATGTTCAAGCTACCCATGCCGTGTGCACTAATGCATCCCTGTACCATCACAGATGCTGGCTTTAGAACTGAGCTGATAACAAGCTGGATGGTCCCTCTCCTCTTTAACCTGGAGGATGCAGCGTCCATGATTTCCAAACAGAATCTCAGATTGTGATCCATCAGACCTCAGGACAGTTTTCCACTTCACCTCAGTCCATCTTCAATGATCTCGGTCCAGAGAAGGCGGCGGTGTTTCTGGATCATGTTTCTATCTGGTTTCTTCTTTGGAGAGTTTTAACCTGCATTTGTGGACGCAGCGATGAACTGTGTTCACAGACGATGGTTTTCACAAGTGTTCCTGAGCCCATGCAGTGATTTCCACTCCAGAATAGTGTGTTTTTAATGCAGTGCTGCCTGAGGGCCCGAAGATCACCACCATCCAATATTGGTTTCCAGCCTTGTCCCTTGTGTTCAGAGATTTCTCCAGATTCTCTGAATCTTTTAATGATATTATGAACCGTAGACGATGAAATCCACTAATTCTTTGTAGTTTTACGTTGAGGAACATTATTCTTAGATTGTTGAACTATTTTCCAACACAGTCTTTCAGAGTGGTGAACCTCTCCCCATCTTCACTGCTGAGAGACTCCGCCTCTCTGAAATCATTTTTTTATACCCAATCATGTTACTGATCTGTTGCCATGGTAACCTAATTAGTTACAGATGTTCAACCAGGTGGGTGTTTTTTTAGCGTTACACAACTTTTCCAGTCTTTTGTTGACCCTGTCCCAACTTTATTGAGATGTGTTGCTGGAATCAAATTCAAAATGAGCAGATATTTTTGGGGGTGGTGTCCAACAAACTATGTGGGTTCATCTACGACCTTCTGTGGAGAACCTGGTCTGATCCGGAGAGATGACCCGGGCCCTGTTTCAAGGCTAGCATGGGGCCCTACTCTACATTCTGACAAATATTGTAATAATCATCTTTGCACAATTACAGTCTCTAAGTCACGTCTGATAACAACTGAACTGATGATTTATTACTGTACCCAGAATGACTAACAGACACTGCAATTGACCAATAAATAGATAAAAGTAGAACATTTTATCTGAAATCCAAATCTAAAATGTTTGTCTTCGTGCGTGCGTGCGTGCGTGCGTGCGTGCGTGCGTGCGTGCGTGCGTGTGTGTGTGTGTGTGTGTGTGCAGATCTATGCAGCTCTCAACATCTTCTTCGGGATGGCCAGCATAGGGCTGCTGACAGTAGTGGCCATCGATCGTTATCTGACCGTCTGCAGACCAGACATAGGTACCCTGCTACACGTCATCTGCTCTTCATGTACTGAACTATACTGTATTATACATAGACAGTGAAGGAAATAATTATTTTATCTCTTGCCAATTTTGTAAGTTTGCCCACTGACAAAGAAATTAACAGTCTATGGAGTAATGGAGGTTTATTTTAACAGTGAGACAGAATATAAAAAAATTTAAAAAATCCAGAAAATCACGACATATAAAAGTTATAAATTGATTTGCATTTGATGATGTGAAATAAGTATTTGATCTCCTACCAACCATCAACAATTCTGTCTCCCGCAGACCGGTTAGACTAGTCCTCTCTCTTTAAGAATGTACTCAGAATCTCAACTCCTTACCTGTATAAAAGACACCTGTCCACTGAGTCAATCAATCAGATTTTAGCCTTTTCCTCATGTGTTTGTTATACTGTTTTGTATCTGTGCTGTTTGTGTCACTGTGTGGACTGTGTTGACAGGTCATCATTGTAAATGAGAATTGGTTCTCAATTGATTTTACCTGGTTAAATAAAGGTCATATATATATAGATTCCAATCTCTCCACCATGGAGACCAAAGAGCTGTCTGAGGACGTCACGGATGAGCTGGTAGACCTGCACGAGGCTGGAATGGACTATAAGACCATCGGCAAGCAGCTCAGTGAGAAGGAGACAACTGTTGGTGAGATTATTGGGAAATTGAAGAAACACTAAATGATCTCCTCGGTCTGGATCTCCTTGGTCTGGATCGGTCTGGATGTCCTCGGTCTGGATCTCCTCGGTCTGGGGCTCCAAAGAGATTTGGCCTGGTGGGGTATCGATGATCATGAGAAAGGTGAGGATCAGCCCAGAACTACACAGGAGGAACTTGTTCATGATCTCCAGACAGCTGGGACCTCAGTCACCATGGAAACCATCATTAACACACTACGCCGTAATGGATTAAAATCCAATCAAATGCAAATCAATTTATAACTTTTATATAATGTGATTTTCTGGATTTTTGTTTGGATATTCTGTCTCTCACTGTCAAAATAAACCTCCATTACAATTATAGGCCATTCATTTCTTTGTCAGTGGGCAAACTTACAAAATTGGCAAGAGATCAAATCATTATTTCCTTCACTCTATACTGTATACTGTATTCTGATCAGGGCTCAAGGGTCACCTGTCAGGGTCACATCATGAGGAAAAAAATCTAACTCACAAAACCCTACTAACCTTCCTAACTTTACTAACCCTACGAACCCGCATAGCCCTACTAACTCTCCTAATTCTACTAACCCTTCTGACCCTACTAACCCTACAAACACACCTAACTCTACTGACTCTACTAACCCTCCTAACTCCCCTTGCCCTACTAACTCTACCAACTCTCCTAATCCTACCAACACTACTAACTCTCCTAACCCTACTATCCCTACTAACTCTTTTAATCCTACTAACTATTTGAACTCTCCTAACCCTACCAACACTACTAACTCTCTTAACCCTACTATCCCTACTAACTCTTTTAATCCTACTAACTATTTGAACTCTCCTAACCCTACTAACTCTACTAAATCTTCTAACCCTCTGACGTCATGGTGAGCGTATTGCGTCACTTCCTGTCTACAAACATTGTGACTAGTGTTACTTCTCTCTGCTATTTCAGCTTCTTTTCCTGAATTATACGTATCTTAACTCTCTCCACACTTCTTCTAATCTCAAGTTAAAACTCACACTTGCTTTTTTGGAGCAATTCTCCTGTTAAATCTTTGACCAACGTTCACTAACTTGGTGTTTTGGTACTGCTAGCTTAGCAGTTAGCAATGTCTTCCCTCTCTCCCTCCACTTCTTCTGGTTTTTCCTGCTGTGACATGTTTAGTTACAACCCTGCCTCCCTTAATGAGGAGGAGGAGGGGGAGGGGGAAGACGAGGAGGAGGAGGAGGAGGAGGAGGAGGAGGAGGAGGAGGAGGAGGAGGAGGAGGAGGAGTGTAGTTAGGGCTCTGGAGGCCAGGGTTATAGAATTAGAATCGCCAGTCAGATGTCTTCCCGGGGACATAGTCAGATGTCTTCCCTGGGACAGAGTCAGATGTCTTCCAGTGGCCAGAATCAGATGTCTTCCAGGGGACATAGTCAGATGTCTTCCCGGGGGCCAGAGTCAGATGTCTTCCCGGGGCCAGAGTCAGATGTCTTCCCGGGGCCAGAGTCAGATGTCTTCCCGGGGCCAGAGTCAGATGTCTTCCCGGGGACAGAGTCAGATGTCTTCCAGTGGCCAGAATCAGATGTCTTCCAGATGTCTTTCAGATGTCTTCCCGGGGCCAGAGTCAGATGTCTTCCCGGGGCCAGAGTCAGATGTCTTCCCGGGGACAGAGTCAGATGTCTTCCAGGGGCTAGAGTCAGATGTCTTCCCGGGGACAGAGTCAGATGTCTTCCAGTGGCCAGAATCAGATGTCTTCCAGGGGACATAGTCAGATGTCTTCCCGGAGCCAGAGTCAGATGTCTTCCAGTGGCCAGAGTCAGGTGTCTTCCAGTGGCCAGAGTCAGATGTCTTCCTGGGACCAGAGTCAGATGTCTTCCCGGGGACAGAGTCAGATGTCTTCCCGGGGCCAGAGTCAGATGTCTTCCTGGGACCATAGCAGGCAACATTGAATTAAACCTGAAACTGCTGACTAAGGCGAATCATAAATCCAGTCAGATTGTTATTAACGTCGGCAGTAACGACACCCGGTTACACCAATCGGAGGTCACTAAAGTTAACGTGGAATCGGTGTGTAACTTTTCAAAAACAACGTGGGACTCCGTAGTTTTCTCTAGACTCCTTCCTAACCGGACCAGTGATGATATGTTTAGCCATACGTCTTCACTTCACCGCTGGTTGTCGAGGTGATGTCCCGCTAACAACGTGGGCTTCATTGACAACTGGAATACTTTCTGGGGAAACCTGGTCTGATCCGGAGAGACGGCATCCATCCTACTTTAGATGGTGCAGCTCTTCTTTCTAGAAACATGGCCGTGTCTCTTAACAGCCCTAAAACCTGACATCCAGGGTTGAGGCCAGGACGCAGAGCTGCAGTCTTACAGCTCCTCTGCAGCTTCTTTAGAGCTGTCACTCACCAAAAACCTTCAACATCCTGTAGAGGTTGTGTCTGTACCCAGACCACCTATATTTAAAAAAAACTCAAGGAAAGATGGATCAATTAAAAATGTAATAAAAATGGATCCTACCAAATTAATGGATCAAAAAAAAAAATCTGACAATTAAAAGCGGACTATTAAATATGAGATCTCTCTGGTCTAAATCTCTGTTAGTAAATGACTTGATAACTGATCATCAGATTGATTTACTCTGTCTCACAGAGACCTGGCTGCAACAGGAAGAATATGTTAGTATGAATGAAGCAACTCCTCCCAGTCATATTAATTATCATATTCCTAGAGATTCAGGAGGAGGAGGAGAAGGAGGAAGAAGAGGAGGAGGAGGAGGAGGAGGAGGAGTGGCAGCAATCTTCCACTCAAGTTTATCAATTAATCCAAAGCCTAAACTTAGTTATAAATCATTTGAGAGTCTGACTCTTAGTCTCTCACCCAAACTGGAAAGCAGAGAAACGGATTGTATTGTTGTTGTTTATCTCCCACCTGATCCTTATTCAGAGTTTCTAACTGAATTCTGACTTTTGATCAGATTTAGTGCTGAGTTCAGATAAAGTGATGATAGTGGGAGACTTTAACATTCATGTTGACGTGGACAACGACAGCCTCAGTTCTACTTTCAGATCATTATTTGATTATATTGGCTTTTCTCAGAATGTAAATAAACCCCGTCACCGTGGTAACCACACCCTCTATCTGGTTCTGTTGTATGGGATGGAAATTGAAAATGTAATAGTATTTCCTCCAAACCCTGTTTTGTCAGACCACTTCTTCTTAACATCTGAAGTTACAATAATGGACTACACAGCATGTGGGAATAAATCCCACTACAGTAGATGTCTGTCAGATGATGCCGTGGCCAAGTTTAAGGAAGCAGTTACATGTTTATCCTCTTTGATGCCGTGTGTTAAAGCAGTGGAAGACATCTACGTTGATCTTAGTCCCACACTAGTGGATCATCTGGTAGGAAACACTGCAGTATCTCTGCTACAACTCTAGATGATGTCGCCCCTCTGAAGAAGAGAGTCATGAACCAGAGGAAGTTGTCTCCATGGTACAACTCAGAACTACGCTCTGCTAGGCAGCGACTAGAAAGATGGAAAGGAAATGGAGTTCCACTAATTTAGAAGAATTTCACCTGCCTGGAAGGAGAGTCTAATATTATATAAGAAAGCTCTTGGTAAGGCCAGAACTTTATATTATTCATCATTAATAGAGGACAACAAGAACAACCCCAGGTTTCTTTTCATCACTGTAGCAGGCTGACAAAGAGTTCCAGTTCTGTTGAGCCCTCTATTCCTTCAGCTCTCAGCAGTAATGACTTCATTAACTTCTTTACTAATAAAATTCTTACTATCAGGGAGAGAATCGGGCCGACCCTTCCTGACACCATCACTGATGTGTTGCTAAGCAACAGCAGCCCTGAAAGCAACTGTAGGACCAGATGTAAACTTGGAACATTTCTCTCCTGTTGAGCTCTCTGAGTTAACTAGAATTATTTCTTCATCTAGATCCTCTAGCTGTCTGTTAGATCTCATCCCAACTAAACTTTTTAAGGAAGTCTTCCCTTTAATTAATACTTCCATATTAGATCAGATCAACCTATCTATTGTAACCAGCTATGTACCGCAGGCTTTTAAAGTGGCTGTAATTAAACCTTTACTTAAAAAGACGACTCTTGATCAGCTGTTTTAGGAAACTACAGACCAATTTACAACCTGACGTTTATTTCTAAAATCCTTGAAAAAGTTGTTGCTAATCAACTTTGTGATCATTTACAAAGGAACGATCTGTTTGAAGATTTTCAGGCTTTAGAGTTCATCATAGCACAGAAACAGCTCTGGTGAAAGTTACTAACGACCTTTTATTAGCCTCAGATAATGGACTCATCTCTGTATTTGTTCTTCTGGACCTCAGTGCTGCTTTTGATACGATTGATCATACGATCTTATTACAGAGATTAGAAGACGTTACGAGGATTAAAGGAACTACATTAGACTGGTTCAAATCCTACTTATCAGATAGATTCCAGTTTGTCCATGTCAACAATGAGTCTTCCAGACAAACAAGAGTTAGTTATGGAGTTCCACAAGGCTCAGTGTTAGGCCCAATACTTTTTACTTTGTACATGCTTCCATTAGGAGATGTCATCAGGAAGCACTGCATCAACTTCCATTGTTATGCAGATGACACTCAGCTATATCTTTCTATAAAACCAGATGAAACTAATCAGTTAGTAAAACTTGAAGCCTGTCTAAAAGACATAAAGGCCTGGATGACCAAAAACTTCCTGCTTCTAAATTCAGACAAAACAGAAGTTCTTGTACTTGGTCCTAAACACCTCAGAAACGCTTTCTGTAATCACTTAGTTACTCTAGATGACGTTGTCTTGGCCTCCAGCAAAACTGTGAGGAACCTTGGAGTCATCTTTGATGAGGATTTGTCCTTTAGACACCATATAAAGCAAATCTCCAGAACTGCCTTCTTTCATCTACGTAATATTAATCAAATCAGGAAAATCCTTCCTCAGCGTGACGCAGAAAAACTCATTCATGCGTTTGTTACTTCTAGACTAGATTATTGTAATTCCTTGTTGTTAGGATGTCCAAATTACTCATTAAAAACCTGCAGCTGATCCAAAATACTGCAGCAAGAGTACTGACAGGATTTAACAAGAGAGATCATATTTCTCCAGTTTTAGCTTCTCTTCACTGGCTTCCTGTTAAATCAAGAATAGAATTTAAAATTCTCTTGATGGCTTACAAAGCTCTACATGATCAGGCTCCATCATATCGTTGAGATCTTATAGAACCATATAATCCTAGCAGAGCACTTCTCTCAGTACGCTGGTCTACTTGTGGTTCCTAGAGTTTACAGAAGTAGAATAGGAGGTGGAGCTTCAGTTTTCAGGCTCCTCCCCTGTGGAACCAGCTCCCAGTTTGTGTTGGAGGGTCAGAAACCCTCTCTAGCTTTAAGATTAGACTCAAAACGTTCCTTCTTGATAAAGCCTATAGTTAGGGCTGGCTCAGGTAGACCTGAACCAACCCTTAGTTATGCTGTTATAGGCCGAGGCTGCTGGAGGACCCCGTTACATGCTGAGCTTCTTTTCTTTCCTCCTACTCTTTAACTGACTCATACCTCACCATCTTTTTCTCTCCCATAGTTTCTTCTTATTATCTGTTGTCTCCATTCAGTTCCTTCACTTGTGTAGTTTCTGTTCTTTCTTTTCCAGATGTCCCGTCATGGAGCTGCATGTCTCTGCTCTGCGATTGTCGTCTCCACCAACAGTTCTTCTCTTCTATCTCTATGCTATAATGAGTTATGTGCAATGAAATAACATGTTGTGATTTGGTGCTATATAAATTGAATTGAATTGAACCCTACTAACCTTCCTGACCCTCCTTACCCTCTTTACCCTCCTTACCCTACTAACCCTACTAACCCTTCTGACCTTACTAACCCTACTAACCCTCCTGACCCTACTAACTCTCCTAACCCTACTAACCCTCCTAACCCTCCTGACCCTACTAACCCTACTAACCCTCCTGACCCTACTAACCCTACTAACCCTTCTAACCCTACTAACCCCACTAACCCTACTAACCCTCCTAACCCTACTCACTCTCCTAACCCTACTAACCCTCCTGACCCTCCTGACCTCCGTCTCTTTCTGCAGGTCAGAAGATGACGATGCGGTCCTACAACCTTCTGGTTCTGTCCGCCTGGCTGAACGCAGTGTTCTGGTCCCTGATGCCTGTGGTGGGCTGGGCCGGCTACGCCCCCGACCCCACTGGAGCCACCTGCACCATCAACTGGAGAAACAATGATGCGTGAGTTCTTCAGAGTTCTTCCTCTGTCTCACCACTAATCATGTTTGTGTTGCAACAGTCTCTCAAAATTTGTTCATAAAAACTTGTATATCACAGAGCTGATTAATCAAAGGAGACAAAACTACTGAACTTCCTCCGAATGAAGTGGAATAGGATGTTGAAACATAAATAATAATGTAATAATAATAACCCTTGGGTCATGGTGTGCGTCCTTCAATGAAACATCTGTGTGTCTCCTCCTCAGCTCCTTCGTGTCCTACACCATGGCAGTGATCGGTGTGAACTTTGTTCTTCCTCTGTCCGCCATGTTTTACTGCTACTACAACGTGTCCGTCACCGTCCGGAGGTACAAAGTCAACAACTGTCTGGATAGCGCCAACATCGACTGGTCTGACCAGATGGACGTCACCAAGGTGAGCGCTGACATCCTTCCGCTGTCAGTCCTTTAAACATTATTATTATTATTATTATTATTATTATTATTATTATTATTATTATTATTGTACAGCTGTACTCTGGGTCCTCGTTCCACTGGTCCAACAACTGGATTGGTGTGTGTTGCCTGCAGATGTCCATGGTGATGATCGTCATGTTCCTGGTTGCCTGGTCTCCGTACTCCCTCGTGTGTCTCTGGGCGTCTTTTGGCGACCCGAGGACGATCCCTGCCCCCGTGGCTATCATCGCTCCGCTGTTCGCCAAGTCCTCCACCTTCTACAACCCCTGCATCTACGTAATCGCCAACAAAAAGTCAGTAACGATGACGGATGGTTGTGTGATGATAATGTATGTGTATATGTATATGTATATGTATATATATATATATATATATATGTATATATATATATATATATATATATAGTGACAGACCCGCTGTAATGATGATGAGCTGACTCTTCTATCCCTGCAGGTTCAGGAGGGCCATCATCGGGATGATTCGCTGTCAAACCAGGCAGCGAATCACCATCAGCACACAGGTTGCCATGACAACCTCCCAACAACCTCTGACCCAGTGAGAAGAGGCGTCGGGATGAATATGAACGTGTCAGTAGAAGGTCTCTGTGATGGTGTGTATCATTGTGTTGTTGTGGTCCTCTGCTGTTTACTGTGTAAACTACACCGGTTCCTCCAGTTGTGTTTCTGCTGCTGACTGCAAAAAAAAAAACTGACAATGAACATCTGTGTGGACTGAGTCTTTACACAAACACAGACATACACACTCACACAGACACACACACACACACACACACACACACACACACACACACACACACACACACACACAATCACACACTCACAAACCTTCACTTTATAGTGATTTTAATTGCAAAGTGAATTTACACCGTAAATATTGTTGAAAACAAAATGATTCAGATTTCCTCTAAAAGTTCATTTTACAATTATTATTGTACAAAGATTCATTGAGGAGAGTGCACTAATAAAGATGATGCAGTGCAATCAGGAGGAGAACGTGCAGACAGATCAGTGAGGACGTTCTCCACGTTCCTCTGAGGGTTGGTTCAGATCAGCAGTGCCCCCTTGTGGTCCTGAAAACAACAGGCCCTCAGCTGGACCTCCTGTTGGAGCTCAGTTCCTGCAGAACCCCGAGGATGTCCAGGCTCTGCAGGGTTTCAGATCTTGTGGTTCTGCAGCCACTCTCTGATCTCATCCTTGTTCTTCGTGATCCACTCGATGTTGTTCCTCACCGTCTCCAGCGCCTGCAGCCGGGGCATCTGTCCGGCTCCAGCATCCGGAGTCAGGCTGAAGAAATGCTCCATCTGAGGGAGACACCACAGGGAGACATGTGGGACAAGGAGAGGACAAACTGTCCAACGTCTGTCTGTCTGTCTGTCTATTATCTATCTATCCATCCATCCATTAATTAATTCATTCATTAATTATCCTTCCATCTGTCAAAATGTCTTCTACCAAATATTTTCCAAGTTGAATTCTCCTTCAGGTCTGTTTATAATATTTATCAATGCAATGAAATGATAAGTTTGAAAATAAGTTAAATGAATCCATTGTCTGTATAAATGGAGCTGATAGTAAACGGACCTTCCACAGCTGCAGCTCTGTGTTGTAGGTGGTGCTGATCCGGTTCAGGAGGCGGCCCAGGTTCCTGTCGTTGATGGTGTACCTGTTCAAACAGAGAAGTCATGAGTGGGACCAGGAAAACCTGTTGATAAAGGAACAGGTGACCAATCACAGCACAGTTCAGAGTGTTCAACATGGTCAAGAGAAGCATTGAAAACATTATTAAAGAACTCTGCAGGAGCTGTTCTGTGATTGGTTGGCTCTCTGCAGTTGACTGAACATGAATAATCACTGAGAGCTCTCATTAATGAATGAACCTTTCTCTGATGCAGTTTAACATCCCATAATAACCCAATGTTCCTGTGAAGTGTGACTGATCTCATTTTTGTCCTCTTATCAACCTTCAAACTGTCCTTTTATCTCTGAACAGCTGATATCAGGTCACGTGTTGCAGACGAACACCCAGCAGCATGTGATGATGTTTTATGACATCATCACATGTTGTGATTTACTGACGTGTTTTTATTCCAGCTGGACGTTCAACATCTCATCAAAACCAGAACACTCACAGACCTGAGAGTGTTCTGGTTCTGGTGAACTCACAGGAACACAAATTGAAGTCAGAGCTGAGAAACATTCAAACGGAGCTGATGAGGTCATCGATAACATGTCACATGACGTATCTCACGGTGGACTCACCTGCTGACCAGGTAGTCCCAGTTCAGGGTGGTCCAGTCCCAGGCCATGTCCTGGCCCAGCGGGTTGAGGGACACGTAGCGGACCACAGTGAACAGGTCCTGACTCCTCACCACGCTCTCATTTCGGGTCGCCTCCAGCAGCCTGTCGGACAGAACCGGGTTTATTATTTATTTCTGTCAGATGAAGAACATGAAGAATAATAACACAGCACTTCTTGAACATTAGGACTCTACATGTCATCACTGCTCGGATAATGTCACTCAACGTTTGTATGTTCAACAGGAAGTTAAAGGTGTTGTCGTTACTGGTAGAGGAGCTGCACGTTGTCCACAGAGGACAGTCCATACAGCAGCTTGTCCTTTTCCTGAGCCAGAGACGTGTCCCGGTACCGCTGGAACATGATGTGCCACTTCTCCTCAGAGTTGGACTTCTTCATGCCGTATCGGTACACCAGCAGCCGGAGGTTCACGGCCACGCTGCTGCAGTGGGGACGACAAGTTATTAACATTTATTAACAGTTAAATATTAGCAACCGTCATGGCTGTGAAGAATGAAGTGATCCATATTTCAGCTGTTAGTTTAACTGCAGAACATCTGTCAGACATTAAACATGTTTAAAAAGACACTGCAGAGACAACCTGAGACTTCCATTGATCCAGAGGTCAAATATTTGAGAGGCTTCACTCAGAGCTTCATCATCTCCCATCTGACAGGCAATGTTGAGCACCGTCTCCCTCAGTAACCTGGAAATAGCCAGCAGCAACATGTCAACTTCACTGGAGGATCAGAACATGAAGATACGTTCAGTTTGACAGATTTATAATCGGTTCTAACTGACTGCTGCTTCATCAGGTTCAGTTGTGTGACACTTAAAAGCAGAAAGCATTTGTCATCATGTGACCAGCAGAGCTCAACACTTTGAATCATGGAATCATCTCACAAAGACTCAGTTTCACCAGGTTCACTGAACGCCACATGATGGAGTCCAGGAACATGTTGAACCTCTTCAGGATGTCTGTCCTGTCAGTGAAGTCGTACCTTTGTGTCTGACTTCCTTCATCGTTCCATCCCAGCTTAGTGGAGATGTTTTTAACGTGGTTACGAAACAGTTCCTGGAGAAAACAAACAAACAAACAAACAAACACAGTGTTTTCTAATGAACTAAAAAATGCTGCTCTGTGTAACACAGAGCCAACTGACTCCGTCTGTGAGGTTTCATCATAAGTCATCTTTATATCTGTAGTTTGAAAGCAGCTCGTCAGTTACAGCTTGTAAATCTGGAGGTAATAATAATATAAATTGTATTTTTTGACAACGACATTACGTGGCTTTAGAAAAAAAACTACAACTGAACAAAATCCAGTAAAAGCAGAGAGAATGCAACAAGTAAAAACAGCAAAGTAAAATAAATGAATTATATAAAACATGAAGGAGTGAAAATCAAACATCATGTCAACATTTTTCAGGTTTCAGGTTTCAGGTTGAGATTAAAACTTCTTCCTGTTATTAAAAACACAGAGCAGAACTGACATATTTTAACATCATCATAGACCTGTTTAGTAATTTATGTGTAAATATTTCCCCTTGGGGATTAATAAAGTAACTATCTATCTATCTAAATGTTACATACCGTCTAAATGTGGTTGTTTTCTTTTAGCGGAACATTCAGATGTCAGATTAACTTAATGAGGTGTCAGGTGTGAACTCACCTGGAACTCTGGGTAGAGGTCTGAGTTGGACAGCATGTCCCTAACGTAGGCGACGGACGAGGCCACGCGCTCCCACACGATGTAGTCTGGCTCATTGGTCAGGTACTTGGTGAGGTTGAAGGCATTTCCATAATCTATGATGTCGGCTCTGAAGAGAGAAACACTGTGAATGAGTCTGAACGATGCTCGTAGTTTATAACCAGGACTTCATAAGTTTTACCTCGCCAGAGCAAAAACATCATCGATGTAGCTGCTACGGTCGGCGGCGTCAAACTCCTGTTAGAAACAAACACAATCCTCTTTATAAGGACAGGAAGGGAAACATCGGGAACTGCTGTCCTCCTGACGGGCCACCGTCCATAGTGTAGTGTGTATACAGTGTGTGTAGTGTGTATACAGTTTGTGTAGTGTGTATACAGTTTGTGTAGTGTGTGTAGTGTCTATACAGTGTGTGTAGTGTGTATACAGTTTGTGTAGTGTGTGTAGTGTGTATACAGTGTGTGTAGTGTGTGTAGTGTCTATACAGTGTGTGTAGTGTGTGTAGTGTCTATACAGTGTGTGTAGTGTGTATACAGTTTGTGTAGTGTGTATACAGTGTGTGTAGTGTGCGTAGTGTCTATACAGTGTGTGTAGTGTGTATACATTGTGTGTAATGTGTGTAATGTCTATACAGTTTGTGTAGTGTGTGTAGTATCTATACAGTGTATGTAGTGTCTATACAGTTTGTGTAGTGTGTGTAGTGTCTATACAGTGTATGTAGTGTCTATACAGTTTGTGTAGTGTGTGTAGTGTCTATACAGTGTGTGTAGTGTGTGTAGTGTGTATGTAGTGGGTATACAGTGTGTAGTGTGTATGTAGTGTGTCGTGTTTAGTGTGTAGCATGTAGTGTGAAGTGTGTAGCATGTAGTGTGTATGTAGCGTGTAGTGTGTATGTAGTGTGTAGCGTGTATGTAGTGGGTATACAGTGTGTAGTGTGTCGTGTGTATGTAGTGTGTAGTGTGTCGTGTTTAGTGTGTAGTGTGTATGTAGTGTGTAGTGTGTATGTAGTGTGTAGTGTGTATGTAGTGTGTATGTAGTGTGTAGTGTGTATGTAGTGTGTAGTGTGTAGTGTGTAGTGTGTATGTAGTGTGTAGTGTGTAGTGTGTATGTAGTGTGTAGTGTGTATGTAGTGTGTAGTGTGTATGTAGTGTGTATGTAGTGTGTAGTGTGTATGTAGTGTGTAGTGTGTAGTGTGTATGTAGTGTGTAGTGTGTAGTGTGTAGTGTGTATGTAGTGTGTAGTGTGTAGTGTGTATGTAGTGTGTAGTGTGTAGTGTATATGTAGTGTGTAGTGTGTAGTGTGTATGTAGTGTGTAGTGTGTAGTGTGTATGTAGTGTGTAGTGTGTAGTGTGTATGTAGTGTGTAGTGTGTATGTAGTGTGTAGTGTGTATGTAGTGTGTATGTAGTGTGTAGTGTGTATGTAGTGTGTAGTGTGTAGTGTGTATGTAGTGTGTAGTGTGTAGTGTGTATGTAGTGTGTAGTGTGTAGTGTGTAGTGTGTATGTAGTGTGTAGTGTGTAGTGTGTATGTAGTGTGTAGTGTGTAGTGTATATGTAGTGTGTACCGAGTGGTTGGTCTGCAGCTGCTGACTGATGAGGCTCCACATGTGGTCGTCATGGTTCACTCTGTAGAATCCGATGTGATCCTTGTTGACCTTCAGCAGTCCGTCCACTGATATAGAGTAGTTACTGATGATGAGCTCTGGGGGGCGATGAAGGGGGTTCATATGAAGAGGAGACACACACACACACACACATACTGAACACTGAACACATACAGCTCTGTGCGTGATTTGTCGGCTCGCTGGCAGAGGAGATGTTTCTGATGCTTAGGAATGTTTTGTAGACCGCATATATATCATATATCATGTATACAGTATGTAGAATATATAAAGTATTTCAGCTGAGTACTCTACCTGCACTTCTCTTGTCAAACACATCCAACATGTTCTTGTCACTTTTCACAGAGTGCCACTTGACTGGGATGGTCCACTTGTACCTGAAACAAGAAGGGAGTCACTGTAATATAGAATATACACGTATACAGTTAATTCTTTCAGAGTTCATTTTTATTCTGATTCTCAGCTTTGAGCTGAACGATGCTCAGCAGCTCGTCTCTATCTGGGTCTGTCTGCTGCAATGGTGGACAGGGAGTGTGCAGTGGTGGAGAGGGAGTGTGCAGTGGTGGAGAGGGAGTGTGCAGTGGTGGAGAGGGAGTGTGCAGTGGTGGAGAGGGAGTGTGCAGTGGTGGAGAGGGAGTGTGCAGTGGTGGAGAGGGAGTGTGCAGTGGTGGAGAGGGAGTGTGCAGTGGAGGAGAGGGAGTGTGCAGTGGTGGAGAGGGAGTGTGAAGTGGTGGACAGATGTCTCTATGTTCTTTGAGGACTCTGAGGATCCTCCCAGGTGAAAGGTGACCTGTGTCATCACCTACCCGAAAGGTGAGGGAGGCTGGCTGGCGTCAGCTTTATGGTCCAGGAGGAAACGCTTTTGGTTCAGTTTTGCATTTGTGTCTGAGACAGACAGATCCAGAACTGGATAACCCATCTGTTTGGTCCATGTGTCCATGACCTCTTCGACTGGCAGCCCACTCACCTGGACACACAGAGGACCAATCAGCTGCTTTCCAGAGGACTTCACAAACACACAACTCCAACCTCTCCTTTCACTCCTCATATGGGAGGTTTATTTCTGAAATGTTCAGGTACATATTAATATGATCCACATGTTCAGGTTTATATATTAATATGATGTGTGAGTGTTCAGTGCTCAGCTGCAGTCAGAGAGAGACCACCTGCTGCTTGAAGGTGTTTTTGATAAGTTTGAAGTCATGTGACGAATCAGGTGAGGAAGGTCAGACCTACATTGGCCAGTGACGCCCAGAAGTTCAATGTTTTAGCGTTCTTAAAGTAGAAGTCCTTCAGATATTTCTGGTAAACAAGAGAAGAAATAAAAACAGACTGTCAGTGAACCTTCATCATCATCCTCCTCCTCCTCCTCTTCTCCTCATCATCATCATCATCACCATCACCATCATCATCACCATCATCATTACCATCATCATCATCACATCACCATTTTCACCATCATCACCATCACCATCACCATCATCATCATCATCATCATCATCATGACCATTTTCACCATCATCATCGTCATTACCACCATCATTACATCATCATCATCATCACCATCATCATCATTACCATCATCACTATCATCATCATGATTACCATCATCATCATCATCATCGCCATCACCATTTTCACTATCATTACCACCATCATCATCATCATCATCATCAGCATCATCATCATTACCATCATCATCATCACCATCATCATCATCATTACCACCACCATCATCATCATCATCATCATCATCATCATCATCATCATTACCATCATCATCATTACCATCATCATCATCACCATCATCATCATTACCACCATCATCATCATCATCATCACTACCATCATGATTACCATCATCATCATCATCATCATCATCATCGCCATCATCATCATCACCATCATAATCATCACCATCATCATCATCACCATCATCATTATCATTACCATCATCACCATCATCATCATCATCATTACCATCATCATCATCATCATCATCATCATCATCATCATCATCATCATCATCATTACCATTACCACCATCATCATCATCATCATTACCACCATCATCATCATCATCATCATCATTACCACTACCATCATCACCATCATAATCATGATTACCATCATCATCGCCATCATCATCATCATCATCATCATCATCATCATCATCATCATCATCATTATCATCATCATCATCATCATCAACACCATCCTCTGAGAAGCGACTCACTCGACATCCGTCTCTGAACGTGTCCTTTCCCATCCAGTCCTCCAGCATCCTGAGGATAGATGCTCCCTGGAAAACATCACATGGGAAACATGTTGTCTTTATCCTTTTAGGATGTCATGTGACCGTCCTCACGTTAAAGTTCAGTCTCAGGCTCCGCCTACCTTGCTGTATGATATGGCGTCGAACACGGAGGTGATTTCTGCGGGCGTCGACACGTTCACAATGATGGGGTGAGATGACAGCAGGGCGTCGTCCACCATGACAGGAAGGACATCACTGATGATCATGATGTCTCTCTGTGGGACAGTAGTGGGACAGAAGTTCAGAGATTCTCAGACCGACCGACACTCACGTGTACAGGAGGACTCACCATGCCCCAATCGAGGTGGGCCTTCTCCACACCCACGTACTCAAAGAAGCTGGCGAAGCCTTCATTCAGCCAGAGGTCATCCCACCAGTCCATCGTCACGATGTTCCCGAACCACTGGAAACAACACATCACATGAACAGTTCTCCTCTCTGCTCCGAGTCTTCATACTCAGGAGTCATTCCAGGTGGAGGTACAGACCAGGTGGAGCTGCTCTGTCGTCTCATGTAAATCACAGTATACTCTGTATTTCTAGAAACTGAAGGAGTGAGGTGAATAAATCAGATTTTTATCCACGTATCAGTTTATGCTGCGTCATTGTGAGCCTTTAAACATCTTTACTACCATTCAGGATGAAACCTCCTTATCACTGCAGCCTCGATCAGACAGTAAAACTCTACAGATCGACTCCACACCTCTTATCTCCCATCATCATAAAACCGCTGACACGTTGGAAAGAAATATCCCTGAAATGTGGATAATAAACAATTTGAAGGAAAGCCCATTAAACTTGTTAAACATTAATGTTTGTGGATTCTGACCTGTCTGCTGTTGACAATAATAAGAGGAGATAAACCCATTGTATCATTTATAAAACAATGAGATGAAAGTCGTCGTATCATTTATAAAACAATGAGATTAAACCCATTGTATCATTTATAAAACAATGAGATTAAACCCATCGTATCATTTATAAAACAATGAGATTAAACCCATCGTATCATTTATAAAGCAATGAGATCAAACCCATCGTATCATTTATAAAACAATGAGATTAAACCTGTCATATCATTTATAAAACAGGTACCTGGTGAACCAGCTCGTGTGCGATGACACTGGCCACCCGTTGCTTGTTGTAGGAGGAGGACTGGTTCTCATCGTACAGCAAGTTGGTCTCCCGGTACGTGATCAGGCCCCAGTTCTCCATGGCACCGGTGCCAAAGTCAGGGATTGCTATCTTATCTGTATCCAAATACACAGCCATTGAAGTCACCATTCATTTCATGATTTATTGTCGAGGACAGGTCTCCACCCGGTAGACCACAATCTACCCAGTAGATCGAAGGAGCTCTGGAAAACCCTGATGTAGAGGTTCTCCAACTGTTCAGAACATGTTCCACTGTGTACAGAACCAAATATACCCAGGACACCTGCAGAGAGCAACAGTTCTTCTTAAAGTATCGAATTCACTGATTTCACACACAAAAAACTCAGAAAGGATCAAAGAACCTTCACTGCAGTTTATAGTAAATGCAGAGAGAGTGTGATATCAAAGCAAATGTAGCTGCCATGATCACCATCCTCGTAAAGCTCCCGATGCAATTAATTTGTTAACAACAGTGATGAAGAGCAACGTGCTCCAAACGTCACTGATTTTAATAAATAAGTTGATGTTGTTAATAAATAAACTGATGTTGTGATGTTAATAAATAAACTGATGTTGCGGTGTTAATAAATAAACTGATGTTGTTAATAAATAAACTGATGTGATGTTAATAAATAAACTGATGTTAATTAATAAACTGATGTTGTGATGTTAATAAATAAACTGATGTTGTGGTGTTAATAAATAAACTGATGTTCATAAATAAACTGATGTTGTGATGTTAATAAATAAACTGATGTTGTTCATAAATAAACTGATGTTGTGGTGTTAATAAATAAACTGATGTTGTTAATAAATAAACTGATGTTGTGGTGTTAATAAATAAACTGATGTTAATAAATAAACTGATGTTGTTAATAAATAAACTGATGTTGTGATGTTAATAAATAAACTGACATTGTTAATAAATAAACTGAAGTTGTTAATAACCCATCAGGGTTCGGGTGGTGTTCTGTAATAATAGTAATGTTCTAATAAGAGTGTGTGTCAGTTACCCAGTTTAGAGATGGAGTACGTCATGTTGAAATATTCCTCAAAGTGGTCAAAGATGGTCTTGGTGGTGTCGGCGGCGTATGTGGCGGTTCCTAACTGACTTGTCTGAGCGTAGATCCTCAGCTGGAAGATAAAAACACAGGTGTGTTGGTGAAAGCAGGAGGTGGTGTTCATCTGTGACAGTGTAAAGACAGGTGAACTCACCGGGACTCCTCGGGCTGAAAGTCGCTCAACATATCCAAACTGGTGCACAGCAAAACACACCAGATAGGTGCTCATAGGAACCGACTTCTGGAAGGAGGTTCTCACTTTGCTGCCGAGCAGTTGTTGAGGGGCTCCCTGGAGGGGGTGGAGCAAAAGGCTAATAGGTTAATGTGGATGTCAGTCAGGCCTGAAAACTCTACTTTTAGTATTCAGTGTTTTCTCTGTTCTCCTCTGTCTTTAATAAGAGAGTTTAGATGGTGAGAAATATGAGCTGATCTGTTGAATGACCTCTGACCTCCTTTCTGATGATCTCACACTCCGATTCATTACATTTTCTATGGGTGACATCATCACAATTATAATAAGAATGTACGGTTATGAGTTGATTTCTATGTTGTACAGTAATTATTGTCATGATTATATCAGTGGTACCTCTGCTGGCATGTTGGACAGAGCTTCGTACGTGGCGTCATGTGTGATGGAGATGTTGTATGTGGCTTTCTTGTTGGGTTCATCGAAGCAAGGGAACGACTTCCTGGCGTCCGTCGGCTCGTGGTCCGTCGCAGCGATCTTCCTGTTGGACAAACAAAGGACATGAGACGCCTGAACCGACCCTGTCCCCTGATGGACACCTGAACCGACCCTGTCGCCTGATGGACACCTGAACTGACCCTGTCCCCTGATGGACACCATGAGACAAAACATCCAGATAAAGAGATTTTTCATGTGTTAAAATACTTTTAAGAAGTGTTCTGTGTTTAATATTTTCTATACGTTCTCTGTATGTTTTGTATGTTCTCTGTATGTTTTGTATGTTCTCTGTATGTTATTTGCATGTTCTGTATGTTCTCTGTATGTTCTGTATGTTATTTGTATGTTCTCTGTATGTTCTCCGTATGTTTTGTATGTTCTCTATATGTTCACTATATGTTCTCTGTATGTTCTCTGTATGTTTTGCATGTTCTCTGTATGTTATGTATGTTCTCTGTATGTTTTGTGTGTTCTCTGTATGTTTTGTATGTTCTCTATGTTCTCTATATGTTCTCTATATGTTCTCTGTATGTTGTGTATGTTCTCTGTATGTTCTGTATGTTCTTTGTATTTTTTATGTTCTCTATGTTTTGTATGTTCTCTATATGTTCTCTGTATGTTCTATGTATGCTTGGTATGTTCTCTGTATGTTCTCTGTATGTTTTGTGTGTTCTCAGTATGTTCCCTGTATGTTCTGTATGTTTTGTATATTATCTGTATGTTTTGTACATTCTCTATATGTTCTCTGTATGTTCTGTATGTTCTCTGTATGTTTTGTATGTGCTCTGTATGTTCTTTGTATGTTCTGTATGTTCTTTGTATGTTTTGTATGTTCTCTGCATGTTCTGTATGTTCTCTGTATGTTCTGTATGTTCTTTGTATGTTCTCTGTATGTTCTGTATGTTCTTTGTATGTTCTTTGTATGTTTTGTATGTTCTCTGTATGTTTTGCATGGTATCTATATGTTCTCTGTATGTTCTGTATGTTATCTGTATGTTTTGTATGTTCTCTGTGTGTTCCATATGTTCTTTGTATGTTCTCTGTATGTTTTGTATGTTCTCTCTATGTTCTGTATGTCCTGTATGTTATCTGTATGTTTTGTATGTTTGTATGTTATATGTATGTTCTGTATGTTCTCTGTATGTTTTGTATGTTTCCTATGTATGTTCTCTGTATGTTCTCTGTATGTTTTGTATGTTTCCTATGTATGTTATCTGTATGTTATCTGTATGTTTTGTATGTTCTCTGTATGTTCTGTATGTTCTGCATGTTCTCTGTATGTTTTGGATGTTCTCTGTATGTTTTGGATGTTCACTGTATGTTCTGTGTTCTGTATGTTGCATGCGGTTCTTACCTGGTGACCCCCGACTCGGTGTAGACGACCCTGTAGAACCCCACCACCGATCCATTGAGCCAGCCTTGGAAGTCCAGACTGAGGGTGTAGTGTTCCCCTGGCTGGTTGATTGACAGCTCCTCGGAGGCCTCCACCACCACATACTGCTGAGGTGTGAACTCAAAGCATCGTTTCACCTCCACCCGTCGGTCTCCTCCCGGACCGCTGAGCATCAGGCGGGGCAGCGAGCTGACGAAGGTCTCCCTGATGTGGAGCCACAGGTGGCGGGTGGTCCGGCTAAGCTGCAGCTGGACATCCACGGTGCCGGTGTAGGTGTCCTGGAGCAGGTCGGGCTCCAGGTGCAGGTCGTAGTGGTGCGGAGTCACGTAGCCGGGCAGACGGAAATCTCTCCAGTCCCCGCTGGAGTCGGAGGAGGGGGTGCAGGGCCCCCGGCCAGGCGTGGGGAGCAGGGTGGGGGGGGGCAAGGTAGGGGGGGGCAGGGTGGGAGGGGTGCTGTTGGACCTGGAGAGGCCCACCCCAAGGCCCACCGCCACTGAACACACCACCACCGTCACACAGATGATGGCTGCATGCTTCCCTCTGATGCAGTACCTCTTCTGCTGCTTGTCCATGTCCAGGCCGTCCACCATGGTGACGTCCACACCTGAAGACCTCTGAGGACGGACACGTGTCTCCGGGTTAAACTGCTGTCTTCAGTCAGAGCTGCAGCTCCTGCAGGCTTTCAGTCAGCTGTGATCTGTAAGCTGGGCTCAGTGAGGGAGGAGGAGGAGGAGGAGGAGCAAGGAGAAGCTCACTCTGAGAGAGACATTTATTCTGTCCGCGGTGCAGTGGACACACCTCCTCCTGTTGGACATCGACCATCGCCTGTTAATCAGTAGCTAGACGTCCACTTCCTGACAGCTGTTGTTCTCACATGAAACTAAAAACAGGAGTTCCTTTGTGTTGGTTCTGATGTAATTTACATCTTAGAGTGGAGACAGGGGGAGTAACGGGGTGAAATGATGGTGATGATGATTCAATTGAATTCATCCAGCCATGCATTATCTATACCCACTTTATCCTGAACAGGGTCACGGGGGGCTGGAGCCTATCCCAGCTCACATTGGGTGAAGGCGGGGTTCACCTGGACAGATCGCCAGTCCATCACAGAGCCACATGGAAACAAAGACACATTCACACCTCAGGGACATTTGTAGAACCACCAATTAACCTGAGGTGCATGTTTTTGGATGGTGAGAGGAAGCCGGAGTACCGAGAGAACCCATGCAGGCACAGGAAGAACATGCAAACTCTACACAGAAAGGCCCAAGCCCGGAATTGAACCCAGAACCTTTTATGCTGTGAGGTGACAATGATAACCACTGCACCACTGTGCCACCTCAACTCAATTCAATTCAACTCAATTCAATTCAATTCAATTCAATTCAATTCAATTCAATTCAATTCAATTCAATTCAATTCAATTCAATTCAATTCAATTCAATTCAATTCAATTCAATTCACAGGTTATTTCATAGCACTTAACATTTTTAAAGTTCTTACAGCAGAACTTTACAACATTAAACAGAGAAACCAACAATTCAACAATTCAACAATTCAACAATGCAACAATTCCCACATAAGCTAGGAGGGAAAAAACCCTCCAAGGGAGAAAAACCTCCAACAGCGGGAAGAAAAACTCCTTTTAACAGGAAGAAACCTCCGACAGAACCAGGCTCAGAGGTGGGCGGAGCTTCTGTTAACAGAACCAGGATCAGAGGTGGGCGGAGCATCTTCCTCCACCAGTTGGGGTGGAGGAGAGCAGAAAGAGAAAAGGACAGCATAGAGATACAAGAGAAGAACTGTTGGTGGAGACAACAAGTGCAGAGCAGAGACATGCAGCTCCATGACGGGACATCTGGAAAAGAAAGAAGAGAAACTACACGAGTGAAGGAACTGAATGGAGACAACAGATAATAAGAAGAAACTATGGGAGAGAAAAATATAAAGTTAATGAGATGTGATGGTGAGATATGAGTTATAGAGAGTGAAAGAGTGAGAGGAAAGAAGCCCAGTGCATCATGGGAGATCCCCCAGCAGCCTCGGCCTATAACAGCAGAACTGCAGGATGGTTCAGGTTCACCTGAGCAGCTCAACTATAAACTTTGTCAAAAAGGAAAGTTTTGAGTCGACCCTTAAAGCTCGAGAGGGTTTCTGCTCCTGAACACAAACTGGGAGCCTGAAAACTGAAACTCTGATTTACATCCTGCTGGTGGAAACTCTGGGAACCACAAGCAGGCTGAGAGAAGATCTCTGTCAGGATGATGTGGTTTTATAAGATATGTCAGGATGATAGATAGATAGATAGATAGATAGATAGATAGATAGATAGATAGATAGATAGATAGATAGATAGATAGATAGATAGATAGATAGATAGATAGATAGATAGATAGATAGATAGATAGATAGATAGATAGATAGATAGATAGATAGATAGATAGATAGATAGATAGATAGATAGATAGATAGATAGATAGATAGATAGATAGATAGATAGATAGATAGATAGATAGATAGATAGATAGATAGATAGATAGATAGATAGATAGATAGATAGATAGATAGATAGATAGATAGATAGATAGATAGATAGATAGATAGATAGATAGATAGATAGATAGATAGATAGATAGATAGATAGATAGATAGATAGATAGATAGATAGATAGATAGATAGATAGATAGATAGATAGATAGATAGATAGATAGATAGATAGATAGATAGATAGATAGATAGATAGATAGATAGATAGATAGATAGATAGATAGATAGATAGATAGATAGATAGATAGATAGATAGATAATAGATAGATAGATACTTTATTAATCCCACAGGGGGGAAATTGTTCACTACAGCAGCATTATAGGTACAGGAAAGCAATAAAACAACAGCACAAAATATTAAACATAAAAATGCACAGTATATACAATAAAATAGAATAGAATAATTAAATTAAATTAAATTAAAATAAAACTAACTAAACAACAGTGCAAAGATTTAAACAAACAAGAAAACAGACAACCAACGGTGCTATTATTATTGTGATGGATTTTGCCAGAGGTGAGTTATTATACAGTCTTATTACAGTGGACAAGAATGATCTCCTGTATCAGGAATAATCTCCTGTATCTTGAATGATCTCCTATATCAGAAATGATCTCCTGTATCAGGAATGATCTCCTGTATCAGGAATGATCTCCTGTATCTTGAATGATCTCCTTTATCAGGAATGATCTCCTGTATCTGGAATGATCTCCTGTATCAGGAATGATCTCCTGTATCTTGAATGATCTCCTGTATCAGGAATAATCTCCTGTATCTTGGATGATCTCCTGTATCAGGAATGATCTCCTGTATCAGGAATGATCTCCTGTATCTTGAATGATCTCCTGTATCAGGAATGATCTCCTGTATCTTGAATGATCTCCTGTATCAGGAATGATCTCCTGTATCAGGAATGATCTCCTGTATCTTGAATGATCTCCTGTATCTTGAATGATCTCCTGTATCAGGAATGATCTCCTGTATCAGGAATGATCTCCTGTATCTTGAATGATCTCCTGTATCAGGAATGATCTCCTGTATCAGGAATGATCTCCTGTATCTGTCCTTGTGACAGCAGCTGGAGGAGTCTTTTGGAGAACGTCCTCCTCTGTCCCTGCAGCAGGTGGAGAGGGTGGTCAGGATTATCCAATATGGATAATAGTTTCCTCAGCGTCCTCCTCTCCACCACCTTTTCCAGGCTGTCCAGTTTGCAGCCAATGATGGAGCCGGCATTCTTAACCGGTTTGTTAACTCTGTTGGTGTCTCCGGCTCCAATGCTGCCCCCCCTTCCCACACCTCTTCCCCCCCAGCAGACTACGAGAAGTACAGTTCACTGGCCACAACAGATGGTAGAATATCTCCAACATCTTGATGCACACATTGAGGGATCAAATGTACACCGACCACTGACTCCTCCTCCCGTCCATCCCTTATACACCGTCCACTGCAGAGTCATCAGAGAACTTCTGCAGATGTCTTGACTCTGAGTTGTTCTGGAAGTCAGTGGTGTAGAAGGTGAACAGGAAGGAGACAGAACAGTTCCCTGAGGAGCTCCAGTACCACTGACCACCGTATCAGACAGCACACTGCCCAGACGGACAAACTGTTGTCTGCCTGTCAGGTAGTCATTGATCCAGGAGACGGTGGACGTGCACCCCCCCCCCCCCCACCACTACCACCCCCCCACCACCTGCAGCTTCTCACTCAGCAGCAGTGGTTGGATGGTGTTAAATGCACTGGAGAAATCAAAGAAAGTGATTCTCACAGAGTCACCGGTTCCATCCAGGTGAGACTGAACTCGTTGCAGCAGGTAGATGATGGCGTCGTCCACTCCCACACGAGGCTGGTACGCAAATTGTAGAAGGTCCAGTGAAGATTTCACCAGCGGCCTGAGGTGGGCCAAGACCAGCCTCTCCAGCACCTTCATCACATGAGATGTGAGGGTAACCGGTCGGTAGTCGTTGAGACTGGATGGAGTTGTCTTCTTAGGGACTGGAACCAGGCAGGACGTCTTCCACAGCACCGGGACTTCCTCCTGCTTCAGGCTCAGGTTGAAGAGGTGTTGCAGGACCTCAGCCAGCTGGACGGCGCAGGTCCTCAGGACCCCGGGGCTGATGCCGTCAGGTCTTCAGGACCCCGGGGCCGATGCCGTCAGGTCCGGCAGCCTTGCGCTGGTGGAGTCTCTCCAGCTGTCTCCTAACCTGGCTGGTCGTCACAGAGAGGAGGGGAAGGGGGGTCATGGCGTCAATGGCGGATGACCCTTTGGAGTTGAGGACTCTGTGTCCATGCAGCTCACCAGGGGGAACAGAGGGGGGAGGGGGTAAGGCAGTGGAGGTGTTTGGGAGGTGTGGTGTGTGGAGGAGACAGATGAGGGCGGTGAACTAAACCTGTTGAAGAAACAGTTGAGCTGATTGTTCCTCTCCAGGTTCCCCCTGGTTGTCTCTCCCTCCAACCTTGAACCCAGTAATCTCCTTCATACCGGTCATCACCTCCTTCACGTTGTTCTGCTGGAGTTTGGCCTCCAGCTTCCTCCTGTAGGAGTCCTTGCACTCCCTGAGCTTCTCTTTCAGGTTGTGCTGAACTCTCCTGAGCTCCTCCCTGTCCCCAGACCTGAAGGCTGCTTTCTTCTTATTAAGAAGAACTTTTAGGTTACTGGTGATCCACGACTTATTGTTGGGGAAGCAGTGTCCAGTCTGGGATGGTACGGTGGTGTGTTCACAGAATTTAATGTATTCTGTGATGCAGTCCGTCATGCTGTTGATGCCCCCCCACCCCCTCTCCCCATGATGTGGTTCTATCAGATCTGTCGGGATAATGTGGTTCTATGAGATCTGTCGGCATGATGTGGTTCTATGAGATCTGTCGGGATGATGTGGTTCTGAGATTTGTCGGGATGATGTGGTTCTATAAGATCCCTGAGATCAGGTGGAACCTGGTCATGAAGAACTTTGTAAATCAGCAAGAGAATATTAAATTCTATTCTTGAGAAGCTAAAACTGGAGAAATATGATCTCTTGTCAAAACTCTTGCTGCAGCATTTTGGATCAGCTGCAGGTTTTTAATGAATAATTTGGACATCCTAACAACAAGGAATTACAATAATCTAGTCTAGAAGTAACAAACGCATGAATTTGTTTTTCTGTGTCACGCTGAGGAAGGATTTTCCTGATCTTATTAATATTACGTAGATGAAAGAAGGCAGTTCTGGAGATTTGCTTTATATGGTGGTTAAAGGACAAATCCTCATCAAAGATGACTCCAAGGTTCCTCACAGTTTTGCTGGAGGCCAAGACAACATCATCTAGAGTAACTAAGTGATTACAGAAAGAGTTTCTGAGGTGTTTAGGACCAAGTACAAGAACTTCTGTTTTGTCTGAATTTAGAAGCAGGAAGTTTTTGGTCATCCAGGCCTTTATGTCTTTTAGACAGGCTTCAAGTTTTACTAACTGATTAGTTTCATCTGGTTTTATAGAAAGATATAGCTGAGTGTCATCTGCATAACAATGGAAGTTGATGCAGTGCTTCCTGATGACATCTCCTAATGGAAGCATGTACAAAGTAAAAAGTATTGGGCCTAACACTGAGCCTTGTGGAACTCCATAACTAACTCTTGTTTGTCTGGAAGACTCATTGTTGACATGGACAAACTGGAATCTATCTGATAAGTAGGATTTGAACCAGTCTAATGCAGTTCCTTTAATCCTCGTAACGTCTTCTAATCTCTGTAATAAGATCGTATGATCAATCGTATCAAAAGCAGCACTGAGGTCCAGAAGAACAAGTACAGAGACGAGTCCATTATCTGAGGCTAATAAAAGGTCGTTAGTAACTTTCACCAGAGCTGTTTCTGTGCTATGATGAACTCTAAAGACTGAAAATCTTCAAACAGATCATTCCTTTGTAAATGATCACAAAGTTGATTTGAAACAACTTCTTCAAGGATTTTAGAAATAAACGTCAGGTTGTAAATTGGTCTGTAGTTTCCTAAAACAGCTGATCAAGAGTCGTCTTTTTAAGTAAAGGTTTAATTACAGCCACTTTAAAAGCCTGCGGTACATAGCTGGTTACAATAGATAGGTTGATCTGATCTAATATGGAAGTATTAATTAAAGGGAAGACTTCCTTAAAAAGTTTAGTTATGATGAGATCCAGGAGACAGGTAGATGATTCAGATGATGAAATAATTGCAGTTAGTAAGAATTTTATTAGTAAAGAAGTTAATGAAGTCATTACTGCTGAGAGCTGAAGGAATAGAGGGCTCAACAGAACTGGAACTCTTTGTCAGCCTGCTACAGTGATGAAAAGAAACCTGGGGTTGTTCTTGTTGTCCTCTATTAATGATGAATAATATAAAGTTCTGGCCTTACCAAGAGCTTTCTTATATAATATTAGACTCTCCTTCCAGGCAGGTGAAATTCTTCTAAATTAGTGGAACTCCATTTCCTTTCCATCTTTCTAGTCGCTGCCTAGCAGAGCGTAGTTCTGAGTTGTACCATGGAGACAACTTCCTCTGGTTCATGACTCTCTTCTTCAGAGGGGCGACATCATCTAGAGTTGTAGCAGAGATACTGCAGTGTTTTCTACCAGATGTTTTCTACTTGTGTGGGACTAAGATCAACGTAGATGTCTTCCACTGCTTTAACACACGGCATCGAAGAGGATAAACATGATGATGATGATGATGGTGATGAAGATGATGATGGTGATGATGATGATGAAGATGATGGTGATGAAGATGATGATGATGGTGATGGTGATGGTGATGGTGATGGTGATGAAGATGATGATGGTGATGAAGATGATGGTGGTGATGAAGATGGTGGCGGTGAAGATGGTGATGGTGGTGATGATGGTGATGATGGTGATGATGGTGGTCATGATGATGATGATGATGATCATGATGATGATGATGATGGTGATGGTGAGGATGATGGTGATGAAGATGATGGTGGTCATTAAGATGGTGGTGGTGAAGATGATGGCGATGAAGATGAAGATGGTGATGGTGGTGATGATGGTGATGATGGTGGTCGCGATGATGATGATGATGATCATGATGATGATGATCATGATGATCATGATGATGATCATGATGATGATGATGATGGTGATGGTGAGGATGATGGTGATGAAGATGATGGTGGTCATTAAGATGGTGGTGGTGAAGATGATGGCGATGAAGATGAAGATGGTGATGGTGGTGATGATGATGATGGTGATGATGGTGGTCGCGATGATGATGATGATCATGATAATGATGATGATGATGATGGTGGTGATGATGATGGTGATGAAGATGATGGTGGTGATTAAGATGGTGGTGGTGAAGATGATGGCAATGAAAATGAAGATGTGATGGTAGTGATGATGGTGGTCGTGATGATGATGATGATGATGATGATGATGATGATGATGATGATGATCATGATCATGATGATGATGATGGTGGTGATGATGATGATTGTGATGGTGATGAAGATGGTGGTGGTGAAGATGATGGCGATGAAGATGGTGGTGATGATGGTGATGATGGTGGTCATGATCATGATGATGATGATGGTGATGGTGAGGATGATGGTGATTGTACTAAGGTTTGTGCTACCGGGGTTTCTCCTGGAGACAGATTACTTGCTCAGTCACACGTTCGGGTATAAATGCTTTTATTCACCCTGACCTCACACCAATGTCTCTGTGCCAACGTTCTCTCCCAGCCTCCTTCTCCCTGCTCCCTTTATAGGGGAGAGCTCATCAGTCCATATTCGGCTCAGCTGTGCTCATTACGCCTCCCTGGCACCGTTCCCTGAACCACTCCTCCCACTCTCTACCCCTGCAGCTGAGCTAACCACACCCCGCCACCACAGTGATGATATGATGATGATGATGATGATGATGATGGTGGTGGTGGTGGTCTCCATCTTCATATTTGTCCTCTCCTGTCTGTTCAACACTCTTCAGATTTAAATTCCTACTTTGTTTATGAACTGTTTTGGCATCCCGCCTGCATGACTGAGCATTTTTCATCTTTATTGTCTTCCCAGTTTGATAATGATAAGAAACTCATAAATGTTATGGTCTCTCATCCTTGACCTTCACTGGACAGACAACACTCTTCATCTTCAGGAGGTCAGAGACACCATCCTCATCTTCATCACCCACTTCTCTCCTGGTAGTTATTCATCAAGTATGAACATTAGTTATTATCATCTATTAAACAAACAGAGCATTCAAGAACTTTGATTCTGACACAATATAACACACAGAAGTGATGTCTGATCTCAGATTATGATGTGCTCACATACTGACGACCATTTTGGTGTTGTCGGTCAACATACTCAGCCTGCCTCCTGATTCAGCATCTCTACATTCATCACGTGTTAAAACCTGCAGCTGAAAACAGACGAAGACATGTGATCCTTGTTGAACCATGTCTCCAAAAAAGTAGTGACGCTGTTTAAAATGTAAATGAAAACAGAATGTGATGATTTGTGAATCATTTAAAACCATATTTAAATGAAAATATATCAGACAACATATCAAATGTCAAAACTGAATTTCTGACTGAAAAATATATGCTGATTTTAAATTTGATGGCAGGAACACGTCTCTAAAAAGTTGAGACAGGATCAACAAAAGATGGAAAAGTTGTGTGACGCTAAAAGAATAAACACCTGGTGGAACATCTGACAACTAATCAGGTTACCATGGCAACAGATCAGTTACATGGTTGGGTATATGTGGTGGCAGGGTGTGGTTTGCTCAGCTGCAGGAGGGACTGAGTAGGGGAGTGGTTTAGGGAACGGTGCCTGGAAGAGCCTTAATTAGCCCCAGCTGAATCACATCCATGATTGTCCCTCCCTAATCCAGATAAAAACCCAAGCAGGTGACCAGATGGGGGACAGAGGACGGAGTAGCAGGGTGGCTGCTAGACACAGAAATTGTGGAGTATTTTCAGGTTGTTTGTATTAGGTGGAATAAACACCTTGGAAACCTTACGTCGGCTGACTGTTGTCGTTCGTGCTGGAAAGAACCCCCTGGTGATAGCAAGATGCTTGCCACAGTATAAAACGATTATTTCAGAGAGGCAGAGTCTCTCAGCAGTGAAGATGGGGAGAGGTTCACCACTCTGTGAAAGACTGTGTTGGAAAATAGTGCAACAATCTAAGTAATGTTCATCGCTGCGTCCACAAATGCTGTTAAAACTCTCCAAAGAAGAAACCAGATAGAAACATGATCCAGAAACACCGCCGCCTTCTCTGGACCGAGATCATTGAAGATGGACTGAGGTGAAGTGGACAACTGTCCTGAGGTCTGATGGATCACAATATGAGATTCTGTTTGGAAATCATGGACACTGCATCCTCCAGGTTAAAGAGGAGAGGGACCATTCAGTTTATCAGCGGGATGCATTAGTGCACATGACGTGGGCAACTTCAGTCTGCTGCTGGAAACACAAACCTCTGCAACAAAACTTCTCATTAAACTGTAACTTCACAGACACAACGTCACGTTTAATTTCTCACATTTTATTGGGAGAAACCAGCTGCAGTAACGAACGGTATAATGTAGCAAGAGATGCAGAACAGTGAAACTAAAGGTTGTACAAACAGTCAAGAGTTTCTGCTCTCCAACTTCATACAAGTGTCTGTGCTACACGTCTGTAGCGTTGTAGTCGGGTTCTGGTGCGGACTGGATCCGTGTCGGGCTCTTTACATCTGATGAGGTGGTTCTAGGTCTCAGCATGTGCTTGTCTGTGAGGAACACTGTGGACAGGAGACTTGTGTTCCTGGAGGCTGCTGAGATGTTTGTGAGGATGTGATTGTCCTTCAGTGACGGAGGGGTGGCAGCGGCGGGGGGCTGCAATGACTTCCTGTACTTTGCTGCTGGTTTGGGGGGAGGCTTGCGGGACTTCTTTGGGGGACGGGTTCGTCTGGTGACTCCCATCACCTTCAGTTTTATCAGGGCTTCAGAGATTCCCGCCATGTTCCGGGCCTGGCACCGGTATTCTCCACCGTCCCTGTAGGACAACCCGTTCAGGCTGATGATGGACCAGCGCACACCGACTCGAGGAGACTCCTGCATGACTGCAACATTAGAGGTGGACAAGCTTATCTCTGTCTCAGTGTTTCACAGGAAAACCAACAGACAGGAAGTGATAAAAAAAAAAAAAAAACATGTCTGAATTACTGTGATCATGAACGCATTACTGACTGAAGTAAAAAACATTAAAACTCTCCGAGCTGCTCGGTGCACCGGTGGAGTGTTTGATTAACGAGAGATTCAGTTTCATCACCATGAAACACCTGAACTGAAAACACAACGACAACATGGTTGAAAGCAGACATTCAAACTGCTCCTCTTCCTCAGTGAAGATTCTCATCATGGAACCGAGTCAGAACCTGATGAGATGAAACCAGCCAGCTCAGAGTGCGTTTCATAACTTCTGATCCAACAGCTTCAATTCCGGACGCGTGTTCAGCTACAGTTTTAATGTGTGAAACGTGTGACTGAATCTTGTCCTGTGAACACGGCTGTGACTGTAAACATGTGTCCTGAAAGATGAAAGCACCTACAGCTGTCCAGGATCCGGGGCACCTCCTCCAACGTCTCCAGGAGTTCCTTTCGGCAACAATCTGTGGAGAGAATCAAAGACATGACTCCTCCTGGAAGTTCAGCACCTCCTCCCTGAGAGTGATCTTTGACCTCTCACCTGTGTAGGCGGAGGTTTTGATCCAGGTCAGGGTGGGTGTTGGGTAGCCGGTGGCGTCGCAGCGGAGGATCACGTTGCTGCCCACAAGAGAGATGACCCGGGTGGCGGCGGGCTGGACCGACGGTCTCATACAGCGGGACAGCTCGGCCTGCGTCAGCAGCGTCCCCGACTGACCCAGAGACCGGCTGCACATCAGCAGCTGGTCCACGAGGACCACAGGACTCCCCAGGGACATGGACAGGGACATCAGCAGGGAGATCTGGCAGTCACACAACCACGGGTTGTCATGGAGACCTGGGTATCCAGGACAATTGGACCTGTTTACATCACAGTCATGTTTGATCAGTTCTAAAGCTGTGAGGAACATCAGGTGGTCTGATGGCAGGTCGTTCAGTGTGACGAGTGACATCACCGTGAACGATGACATCACCGTGAATGACACTCAGCTGTGGAGAATTAAACCAGCAGCTCTTCCCATCCTGTATGTGACCAACAGATGTCTGTCCTTTGGACATTTATTTGTCGTCTCAGAGGACATTGTGTCCAACATACTGTACCCAGAACTCTTCTGTGGACCGGTCCTCCCTGCTGTCCAGGGAGAGGGAACCACAGGTCGAGCAGCTCAGCAGGTAGGATGGTCAGCCTGAGGAGCAGAGAGGAGAACAGGTGAGCTCACCTGGTGACCACACCCCTACAGGTAGCAGATGACCCACCTGTTGCTGGAGAGGTCGAGGTAGGTGATGTTGGGGAGGAAGAGGGCAGCGTGGGCCGGAAGGCTGGACAGGCGGTTGTTATGGAGACTTAACGTCTGCAGGCGGGGCATGTCTCTAAGCCCCTCCCAGGGGAAGGATGTGAGGAGGTTCCCATCGAGACGCAGCTCTCTTAGAGCCTTCAGGTTGACGAAGCTGCTGGGGTGGATGGACGTGATGGAGTTGTAGGTGAGCCACAGGAAGCGCAGGGAGGACAGGTTGTAGAAGGCTGCCCGGGACACCCTGGAGATCGATGTCTTCTCCAGACGGAGCTTGACCGTGTCAGGGGGGACATTGATGGGGACGGCTGAGAGTCCACGGTCGCTGCATTGCACCAGCCTGCTGGGGAGGAAGACATGTAGGACAGAAGAACAGACATGCTCAGTGTCTCTGAATGCCTCTGTGGAAATACCCAGCATCCACTTTTGTCTGATATAATCATGGCGGTGAATATGTTGTCTGTCTGTGCTCATTATTATTATTATTATTGTTATTATTATTATTATTATTATTATTATTATTGTTATTTAGACTTACGGCTGCTCCAACAGTCTCGAAACACATCCTGTTGCTCTCATTAGACAGTCTCAGAGAGATCTTCATGTCTGTTCATGAGATCACTGTTTGTCAGCGGGGGTGCAGCCACCCCCGCTCCCCTTCCGGTGGGGCGTTCAGAGAACAGTGAGGGGGTGCAGGAGAAATATTTTAGACAGATGTTCAGTCTTCCATTCAAACAGACGTCCTCCCACTGTGATCATTGGACTGCTGAAATAAATAACCTAAAATCCTCGTAAACATTAGTTCAAGTATTTTAGAATTAATTTGTATCTTGTAAAGTGTGGAAATAAATCTTTAAAGGTGCATTCAGTAAAAAAAAAAAAAGGAGCTCTCATTTTTAACAAATATCAGCACAGTCATTAATGAACAGAATGTTCACACTCTGGCTGTATACGTGAAGAGACTGAAACACCTCTCCCTCCCCCCCACCAACCTACAGAAGAATGATCCCAACACCTCTCCTCTGCAGCTGGGGAACCGCTCGGCACCAAACCAATGGTTGATCATGCACACAGATTACTGACACACACACAGAAACACTGAGACAAGAACTGAACCTGAGCTCTGCAATCCCACTGCTCCCGTACGAGCAGGCGCAGGAAGCCGGACAGGAGAGGACCAGCAGAGGAGGCTGCAGAATGTGAAGGAGCAGCAGCAGATACATCCTTCAGCAGACGAAGCCGGAACTCAAACAGGCCTTCTGGAGCTCCATGTTCCTCTCTGGCTGAGGTTGTGTTCACGGTGCAGAGTGAAACTGAAGCCCAGATTAGCTGGGATTACACCGCTTACAAATGGCTTGTAATCCCATGCCTCACTGTCACAATAACAAATCAGAACATCAGGGCCAGCCCTGGCCTTCTGGGACTGTTCAACCCTCTGTGATCCCCACCTTGAGGATGGTTTCATGAAGAGCACCGGACATCACACAGCAACCTTCAGGCATCAGTGCAGACACCTAAAAAAATCCTGTTAATTGTTGCTGTTAGAAAAGGTGCCGAAGGTTCTCACTGTGTTCAACTGATCTGCAGGACTGGATGGATAAGAATTGGAGAGATCCTCTACTGGAGATAAAGCAGCAGCAGCAGCTGGATGTCAGGAGGCTCATTAAGGTGGTTCAGGTGGATCAGCAAGTTCAGGTGGTTCAGGTCGTTTAGGTCGTTCTTAATGTGGTTCAGGTTGTTAAGGTGGCTCAGGTGGTTCAGCTCGTTCAGGTGGTTCATGTGGTTCGGGTGGTTCAGGTCGTTCAGGTGGTTATGGTGGTCCTTAATGTGGTTCAGGTTGTTAAGGTCGTTCAGGTTGTCCTGAAGGTGGTTCAGGTCGTTAAGGTTTCACCTCAGAATTGACCACAAATTTCCAATGCATGCGTGAATCTGTACCGACACAATGAAGTTTGATCTGTTCACTGATGTCAAACATATTTTACTGCCAGGTTTTATTATTATTATTGTCAAACGTTTTATTGTTTTATTATTATTATCAGTAGAATATTACCGTGCATACAGACGTCTCCTTTCACTGTCTTATCAATAGTTTAACTACTAAAACTTGAAAACAGTTTGGGGAGATGAGGAACAATAAAACACGTTATTGTACCTGGAGTGTATGTATATGTACTGTATTACAAATAGACAGATGCAGTAGTCCACAGTTTCCAGCAGGTGGCAGCAGAGTTCGGAAGGGAGCTGCCGCTGTCAGTAGAAGAAGAAGAAGAAGAAGAAGAAGCATTTTTAAACAAGAAGAAGAAAAAACTTCCTCCTGTCCCGTCAGTCCCTCCCAGGTCCTACGCTCAATGCTACCTCTCATTCGGGAACATGTCCACCTTAACGCCGCCTGGAAGTGACCGCTGCGGGTTTCATCGACGGGAACTGGAGGAACTACCGTCAGAGAACCGGAGGAGGCCTCCATCCCAGCCGGTGCCCGGTGGACGGCAAAGCCCTCCGCAGCAGCAGCGGGTAAACACCAGTAGCTCCGGGAAGCAGCTAGCTGTAGCCGTGTGTTCCATTTCCTGGTCCTCTGTAGCTGGCAGGGCGGGGACAGGACGGACCGGAGACAGGTCCACCGTGAGGCCTGAGACAGAGCAGTCACACCTGTCAGGTAGAATCAGGTCTCACTGACTGAGTGTGAGTTCTAGATCAAACAGAACAAAGAGCTGGTTCTGGTTCTGTTAAGTGTCCTGAGGCTCTAAGTTCACTTCCTGGTATGACAGTGTGATCATCAGCAGCTGGTACAGGTTGTGTTGACAGCTCAGGGGACAGTGTGATGTCACAGAAACATGTGATGTCACAGAAACAACATGTGATGTCACAGAAACATGTGATGTCACAGAAACAACATGTGATGTCACAGAAACATGTGATGTCACAGAAACAACATGTGATGTCACAGAAACAACGTATGATGTCACAGAAACAACATGTGATGTCACAGAAACGTGTGTCTAGAATTAAACATGATATTCAGACCTTTTGGTTCTGAGCTCAGTTCACAGCTGATGAGATGACTATCTGGTGAAAGCAGCAAATGTTCAGTTTTCACTGATAACAGACACACCTACATCCTGATGCAGTGCATTCTGGGAATTATCTACAGAGATAATAATAATGTGACTAAAGCACTGTCGTCTGACTTCCTGTTCACACTGACCTCCAGCTGTTTTATTAAACTTTACAACACCAGGGAAACATGTGAGACAGGTGAGTGAGTGTGAGACGGGTGAGTGAGTGTGAGGACCAGCAACCTCTTTAACAGAGACTCTGTATCAACCAGAACTTACAGAACCTTTGTGTCCACAGGTGGACGTCAGCCGGGCCCAACTTCGACCTCCCAGTGACCCGAGGTCCAGGTGGTCCCCCGTGGAGGACCCCAGCAGCAGGGAGCTTCAGCTGGATGACTGTGAACGGATGGGGACTCTGTTTGGGATGCTGAACAAGTGTCTGCGGGGGATGGGCTTCAGCCAGATGTACTTCGGGGACAAGATCGTGGAGCCGGTGGTGATCGTGTTATTCTGGCTGCTGCTGTGGTTCCTGGGGATCCAGGCTCTGGGCCTGGTCGGGACTCTGTGCATCATCATCATCTACATCCAGAAATAAAGGCAGAGCAGCTGCTGGTGGTCAGAGCACCATACGGAGAACTCACGGCTGACTGGGCTCTTTGGAGGGGGCGGGGCTTGTGTTGTGATGGACGTGGTTTGAAGCGTGTTCAGTATCAGTCCTGCTGCTGCTGGCAGGAAGTCATGTGACCGACCTGCTGATTTAAAGGAACAGAAGACTCTCAGGTGTTCGACACGTATGTGGAGGTTTCGACCATGGTCATGTGACCTGACGTCGGTCATCCATCTACTGCAGTCCTGCTGCTGCCACACCTTTCAGCTTAAGACCACCGTAGGCTCCGCCCCCTCCCCCCACCTGACACACCTCAGCAGGACCTCATGTAGAACAGAGCTGAGGCTCCAACAGGTGTGTTTTTCCTCCATATGTATCGTTCAGGTCCGATCTGAGTGAGGCTCTGGTGGATCCCGGTGTTGGAGGACTTTACTGCTGCACGGAGAACTGACGGAGACACACAGTGCATATGACTATAGAGGGGGTGTTAGGCTGATCGACAGGTGGAGGGGACATGTTGTCTCTAGTGGACGGTGGAGGGGACATTTTGTCTCTAGTGGACGGTGGAGGAGACATGTTGGCTCTAGTGGACGGTGGAGGGGACATGTTGGCTCTAGTGGACGGTGGAGGAGACATGTTGTCTCCAGTGGACGGTGGAGGGGACATGTCTCTAGTGGACGGTGGAGGAGACATGTTGTCTCCAGTGGACGGTGGAGGGGACATGTTGTCTCTAGTGGACGGTGGAGGGGACATGTTGTCTCCAGCTTCCCTCAGGACACTAACGGATGGTTCTCTAATGTGAGGACTCTGACGAGTCGTGCTGTTTCAATCTGTACTGACAGGAAATGACGTCATCATGTGAACACGTCACCCTCCAACATATCTGCAGCTTTAATTATTTTACCCAGAAATCAGCGTGTTTTTGTGTCCTCTGTTTAACGCACTCAATAAACACACTGATTCTTCTGTCCAGCAGCAGCAGTGGAAAATAAACACTTTGTGTTCAGGAACAGCTGCAGCTTCCTCACATGCTTTTAAATTTCTACACTAGTAAAACATCTGGAACACCAGTAGAACAACTGGAACACAATTGGAGCGTCTGGAACACAATTAGAGCATCTGAAACACTAGAAGCACATCTGGAACACTAATAGAACATCTGAAACACAAGTAGAACATCTGAAACACGAGAAGCACATCTGGAACACTAGAAGCACATCTGGAACACTGGAAGCACATCTGGAACACTAGAAGAACATCTGAAACACAAGTAGAACATCTGAAACACAAGTAGCACATCTGGAACACTAGAAGCACATCTGGAACACTAGAAGCACATCTGGAACACTAGAAGAACATCTGGAACACAAGTAGAACATCTGAAACACTAGAAACACTTCTGGAACACAATTAGCACATCTGAAACACAAGTAAAACATCTGAAACACAGGTAGAACATCTGGAACACAAGTAGAACATCTGAAACACGAAACATCTGGAACACTATCAGCACATCTGGAACACAGCACAGGAGGGTCTTTGTTTGGTCTCAGGTGTTCTTCCAGGTAACATGTTGCTGCTGTATACAGGTGTTCATGTCACCTGACCTCTGTCCTGCCATAACCAACCAATTATAGGAAACAGATGAATTCATATCTCAAAGAACCACAGAGAACTATGCGAACCAGAGAACTATGCAAACTACAGAGAACTACTGAGAACGACAGAGAACTATGAGAACTACAGAGAACTGAGGACTACAGAGAACGACAAATAACCGAGAACTACTGAGAACTACAGAAAACTGAGAACTACTGAGAAAATAACTATTGAGAACTGAGAACTAGAGAACTGAAAACTACAGAGAACTATGATAACTACAGAAAACTAGAGAACTATGATAACTACAGAACAGTGAGAACTACAGATAACTATGAGATCTACAGAGAACTACTGAAAACAGAACTACAGATAACAGATCTAGAGAACTACTGAAAACAGAACTACAGAGAGCTGAGAACTACAGAGAACTACTGTTGTATCTCAAATTGTTGTCCCCAATTGTTTTCCCCGAGTCCGTTGATAGAAGCAGTCTTTAGGCATTTACCGGTCTTAGTTGATTTTTATTAAGCGTAGTTTACAAGATATCCTGCATAGCATACAAGACATCTTGGAGAGCCCAACATCAACCGGTCTCTTTGTTGGAGTCTGACTTCCCCCTTTCCGGCACATACACTTATACTATAGGAAGAGGCGTTACTGTGGCGGGAACATTTGCATAGTATGTTTGTCTCAGTACTTTTCCACTGTCCTCCGTTTGAACCACATCTCCCTTTTGATCTGATAGTGAGTTGCACCCTACTGTGACCCCAACGTGATAAGTTCCTGCATAAGCAATGTGTTCTACAATGCTTACAGTCAGTATATATTTTGAGCTTCTGTGCTAGGTTATGTTTACAACAATACAACACATATATATATATATATATCATATCATATTACTTACATATAGGTCGTACCATCACTACCAATCCCAAGGTGTAGACAAAAGGCTGTGTATGTAAATGAGAGTGATACTGCTTGGCCAAACCAAAAGGTCACAGTAGGAGGTCTGCAACCTGTGGGGTCACATACAGTTGTTCTTTGAGGCATTATCAGATGGCTGTCTGGAGGACTCCAGGGGGCGAAGGAAGACAACCCCCACCTCCACCAACCAACAAAGAATACATCAATACACATGACTTTTAGGTGGAAGACAACCCAAATTATATTGTATTAGCATACAACATATGAGCCCTCATATGCACTAAGCAGATCTATATTCCACACTACTGAGAACTATAACTACAGAAAACTAGAGAACTGATGACTACAGAACACTGACAACTACAGAGAACTATGAGATCTACAGAAAACTACTGAGAACTATGAAAACTACAGAGAACTGAGAACTACAGACAACTACTAAGAACGACAGATAACAGAACTACAGAGAACAGAACTACAGAGAACAGAACTATGAGAACGGAACTATGAGAACGACAGATAACTGAGAACTACAGATAACTATGAGAACTACAGAGAACAATGAGAACTACTGAGCACTAGAGAACTGAGAACTACATAACTGAGAACTATGAGAACTACTGAGCACTAGAGAACTGAAAACTACAGAGAACTGAGAATGACAACAGAACTACAGAGAACTACTGAGAACTAGAGAACTACAGAGAACAATGAACTAGAGAACTACTGAGAACTATGAGAACTACAGAGAACAGAACTACTGAGAACTAAAGAACACAGAACTACAGAGAACTATGAGCTCTACAGAGAACTACTGAAAACTATGAGAACTATGAGAACTACGGAGAACTACTGAGAACTGAAAACTACAGAGAACTACGAGAACTAGGAGAACTACAGAGAACAGTGAACTACTGAGAACTACAGAGAACTATGAAAACTACAGAGAACTGAGAACTAAAGAACACAGAACTACAGAGAACGACTGAAAACTACTGAGAACTACTGAAAACTGATAACTACTGAGAATAGAACACAGAGAACTATGAGAACAGAACTACAGAGAACTGAGAAGAACAGATAACAGAACTATGAGAACTACTGAAAACTAGAGAACTACAGAGAACTACTGAGAATGACAACTGAGAACTACAGAGAACTGAGAACTACAGAGAACAGTGAACTATGAGAACTGCTGAGAACTACAGAGAACAGTGAACTAGAGAACTAGAGAACTATGAGAACTGCAGATAACTGAGAACTACAGATAACTATGAGAACCACGGAGAACGACAGAGAACTGAGAACTATGAGAACTACAGAGAACAGTGAACTACAGAGAACTATGAGAACTACTGAGAACTAGACAACAGTAAACTAGAGAACTACTGAGAACTACAGAGAACAGTGAACTAGAGAACTACTGAGAACTATGAGAACTACATTTCTTAAACCGCAGCTGTCCCTGAGTGTTCAACACTTGTTTATGATGTCATCATTCTGATGTCATTGTTCTGATGTCATCATTCTGTTTTACTACATTTGTATTGGGATAGTCATGTGATCCAGGAGGAGGTCATGTGATGGTACTTCTGCAGTTTCGTGCTACAGCAGAGGTGTGTCAGTTGATCCTGAGAAGGTTCTGAAGTCGTGACCCAAACATCTGGACCGGGATCATGAGTGCTCTTCTGTGGTTCCAACAACACAGACTAGAACATGCAGCAGGTCATGTGACAGGAACCAGTTAAATGTTGTCACAGAGAAATTCTCCTGTCATGTAGTTCAGGTTGTGTCAATGTTAATGGAGCAGACGACCCACAGCGCCCCCAGCAGGTAGAAAACAGACACCACACAGTTGGTTTTTACAGTTCCATGTTTATGACACACATGATTCATGCGGACAGATTCAGGAACAACATACATGTCTCACAGCTCAATGTTGGTCTGACAGGAAGGAAATCACGCATGTAGAGTATTTACATGATTCATGGAGTCCTCTGAGGACAACTGGAACCGTCCAACCTGGAGACTTCATGGACCACCTGACGGATCACTTGAAGGATCACTTAAAGGATCACCTGACCAATCACCTGACCGACCACCTGTTGGACCCGGTGGAACCGTCACCTGTCTGCAGGCGTTCAGGTGAACTTCTGTCATAATAATTCTGTTCTATATTTACAGGCAGAAAATGATGACATCATTCTAAAACAGGAAGTGAAGAGACAGAGTTAAAAAAAAGTTTTGTGTGTTGTGACACTGAACCGGTTTGTGGTTTTGGTTCTGGAACTAAATGGGTGCTTCCCAACCTCTCTGAACTGGGTTCTGCCTGTATGGAGAATTTATAAAAATAATCAAAGGGTCATGTTACTCCTGGTCCGTGGGAGGAGTCAGTGTCCATTACCACCCTCAGACAGGATGCGGCTGGGCTCTGTGAACTTGGCTGTGGCGATGTAAAAGAGGGCGGGGCCTGGCACCAGGGCCAGCAGCGGCAGGTCCTGGTCCAGTTTGTCCAGTCTAGAGATGGAGATGATGCCGTAGGCGTGCAGCAGCCAATGACTGACCAGAACAACCAGACGCTTCTTCTTAGCAACCAGGTTCTTAAAGGACTGTGGGGGTGGAGGAGGGGAGGGAGGGAAGGAGGGGTGTGGGGGGTTAACAACACTGAGACAAGAACCTCTGAACATGATGCAATAAATGAATAACACACTGAACAGGAGACTTACCTGAATCTCTGAGGCTGACATGTAGACGGCCAGAGTTACCAGAGACAGAACCAGGATGATGAAGGGGAACGCGTAGTCTAAAACACACAGTTATTATAACATGATCATTAGAAGAGTAAAGATGGTCTGCTGCAGAGCTGCCTGTTGGCTGTGACCTCTGACTTCTAACCTTTGAGGATGTAAACAAACCTGGAGTTTTATCTGAGGCTCAGACTGCATGTTTACATGTAAACACATGTTTGTGGATCTCAATGTCTTCATGTTGATCTGATCAGCAGCAGAACATCTGTCTGATGTCTTCACATCTGTCTGCAGTTGTAATCTTATTATAAAGTCTTGAGGCAGGTGGTCTCTCCATCCGTCCTTCAGCTCACCATCCTGGAGACACTCTGTCCTCCAGCTGTTCAGGACTTGGAGTACACAACGATCTCTAAATGGTCCGAGGACATTCACCATCGTGTGTGTGTGTTAACGTGTGTGTGACTCACAGAGCAGTCCTCCTCCGACCGCCTGCAGCACCGTCAGGATGGGGAAGAAGTACAGAGCAGCGTAGACGCTCTTGAAACGATCCGATTTACCGAGTCCACACGCGATCTTCTTCACCAGCAGGGGGCGCAGCAGCATCATCAGCACCAGGCAGAACGCGTAGTAGATCAACACCATGGTGTACCTGGGGGACAGGAGGACAAGGGGATAAGGGGATAGGAGGACAAGGGGACAGGAGGACAGAACGCAGTCCTTCAGTGGTCATACGCAGAAGACACAACCCGCTCTGTACTCACAGAGGGTACACGGCCTCCTGTGTACAGTGCAGTGTGTTGATGTAATCCGGACTCGGGTTGTACAGCATGGTGTACCAGTCGGACAACATCTGGACCCGACAGGACCGGATGCTGAGCAGACCGACCGGATCGGTGAGCAGCAGCGTCGCCACGGACGACAGGCTGCACTCCAACATGGCGGTGACGTGCTGCAGGAGAGCGCTGGAGCTGAGGACGGGAGAGGAGACGTTACACACAGGTGTGTCCCCCAGGTGTGTCCCCTGGAGGGAGGAGCCTGTCTTCCTCACCTCTTCTTCCCAGAGTACCACTCGATGAAGAACCAGTGCAGCACCAGAGGTAACATGGCCATGAAGCCCAGGTAGAGCCAGTCGTACAGATCAGGGGTCTCAGTGCAGCGCTCACACACCTTCTGGAGGTTGGTCCGCTCTCCTCGAGGACACACCTGGTGGACAGGTAGAGGACAGATAGAGGACGGGTAGAGCACGGGCAGAGGACGGCTAGACTACAGGCAGAGGACAGGTAGAGGACGGGTAAAGGACGTGTCGGGCACGGGTAGGGGATGGGTGGAAGACGGGTCGTGGACCCGCCCCCTGCTGGATCAGTCTGGTACTCACCCCACAGTCCCCGTCCACCGACCCATTGATCATCGTCCTGCCGCAGTAAAGACCGGGACATGTGGAGCTCACCGCCACCGCTGGAGGGACACACACACACACACACAGCTGTTAACATATAATATATATATATATATATATATATGTAATAATATATTTTTTTTATATATATCGTCTATGATATATCATATAGGTAGGTAGGTAGGTAGGTATATACTTTATTAATCCCCGAGGGGAAATTTTTTTTTGATATATGATATATATACGTATATATATATATATATATAAAACACACATGCATATATATATATAAACACACATATATATATGTATATATATATGCATGTGTAAATACACATATATATATATGTATATATATATATATATACACACACATATATATATATCAACCTCACTGATCTTTAACACTTAGTTGTTCAAGTTTAACTAGAAACAGGATTTTTTTTTTCCGTGTGTCTGTCTGTCTCTGTGTCTGTTTGTCTGACTCTGTCTGTCTCTCTGTGTCTGTTTGTCTGTCTCTGTCTGTCTCTCTGTGTCTGTTTGTCTGTCTCTCTGTGTCTGTTTGTCTGTCTCTGTCTGTCAGACTCCAGCTGTGTCTTGTGGGACTCACAGGACAGGTATGATGATGATGAAGAAGAACGGGGACAGGGACACGGTACCGTCCCTGTCCTAGTTGGTTAGCTATTTCAGAGAGCTAGATTAGCTGTCCGGGAGACACGAGGATACCGAGAGAGACATGAGGACACCGGGGACAGAGAGCAGCAGCTGACTGTCAGATGAAACCAGTTGGACTCACCCATTGTGGACCGACGGGGACTCTGAATGGGAATTTAGCCTTCGATGTTCCGATTCTTCATCTGTAACAGAAACGGAAGTAGCACAAATCTTCTTCTTCGTTTGTTCGAGCTGAGTAGACGCTGCAGCCTCGCGCTGCTGCCCTCTGCTGGTTGTCGTCCACATCGTCCTCGGTGGGGATTCACTGCAGCTGTCATTACTAACGTGGCGTCACCGCCCCTTTCTGGTAGTTCTCATCTTCACTGGAGTCTCAGACCAGCTGCTGTCAAACCAGAGCAAGGTCTGTAACTGCGCATGTGCAGTGAAACTAGTGTCCAAGGTGCAGCTCCACCAGTTCGGACCAGGTCTAAATCCGGTACTGGACTGTTTTCATGGTTTTAGTGTTCAGAGACACATGAACAGACGTGTTAAAACCCCAGACAGGTTAGGTGGATGTTCTACATATTCAATCCCACGTCCACGAATATTTAAAACAACCTTGTGATTGAGTTCATGATATAAACATGAAGCTGACTTGTCTGTTGAACTGGATGGGAATCAGTCAGTTGGAGCGTCATGACGCAGCAACTGATCTAGACATGAAATGTGAAAGACTCTCAAGTTAACTACAAATGAACTGTAATTATTTATTCACTTCATCACTGTGCCAACATGTTTATCAGACATACCAGAGTCCCCGGTGCAACGATGACAACATCAACCCTCTGCCTCCACACTGGAGCTCATCCTACACTTTTAGAATTGCGCTCCATCTCTGACAGCCAGCAATGACATCTTCTGCTCGAATGAAAGTTACGCTGTGAAAGTTGTGTGTTGTTGTATAATCCAACACTGCACAAACCAATAGGGTCTCCGTCTCACTGCACTCTTCAAATTTATACATGCTGCTGTAACATAAAAATTTCCCTCTGAGGGATTAATAAAGTATATATCTGTCTATCTATCTAACTTGGGTTTTGTCATTGTGAAAATATGAAACTCATTCTATAAATATATACTGATTCAAACCAGACCACTGGATGGTGATCACTGTTAACAGGATTTTGATCACTAGATTTTGATCATTTGATTTTGATTACTGGATGGTGATCACTGGATTTTGATCATTAGATTTTGATCACTAGATTTTGATTACTAAATGATGATCATTGGATTTTGATCACTGGATTTTGATCACTAGATTTTGATCACTAGATTTTGATTACTAAATGATGATCACTGGATTTTGATCACTAGATTTTGATCACTAGATTTTGATCACTAAATGATGATCACTGGATTTTGATCACTAGATTTTGATTACTAAATGATGATCACTAGATTTTGATTACTAAATGATGATCACTGGATTTTGATCACTAGATTTTGATTACTAAATGATGATCACTGGATTTTGATCACTGGATTTTGATCACTAGATTTTGATCACTAGATTTTGATTACTAAATGATGATCAATGGATTTTGATCACTGGATTTTGATCACTAGATTTTGATCACTAGATTTTGATTACTAAATGATGATCACTGGATTTTGATCACTAGATTTTGATTACTAAATAATGATCACTGGATTTTGATCACTAGATTTTGATTACTAAATGATGATCATTGGATTTTGATCACTGGATTTTGATCACTAGATTTTGATTACTAAATGATGATCACTGGATTTTGATCACTGGATTTTGATCACTAGATTTTGATCACTAGATTTTGATTACTAAATGATGATCAATGGATTTTGATCACTGGATTTTGATCACTAGATTTTGATCACTAGATTTTGATCACTAGATTTTGATTACTAAATGATGATCACTGGATTTTGATCACTAGATTTTGATCACTAGATTTTGATTACTAAATGATGATCACTGGATTTTGATCACTAGATTTTGATCACTAGATTTTGATTACTAAATGATGATCAATGGATTTTGATCACTAGATTTTGATTACTAAATGATGATCACTGGATTTTGATCACTAGATTTTGATCACTAGATTTTGATCACTAGATTTTGATTACTAAATGATGATCACTGGATTTTGATCACTGGATTTTGGTCACTGGATGGTGACAAAGACAAATGTGTCCTGTGTGCAGTGAATCTGTGAAGGACACCTGTTGGACATTAGGCTACCTGATGTCTTACAAATTAATAAAGTCTCAGGTCCACCTGTCTCACCTGTTCACCTGGAGAACATCATGGACACCATCAGGACCTGGTCCAGCTGCACCAGATGAAGATGCTGAATTGTTTGAATGACCCGTTTACTTCCTGTTCTCACCTCTGAGACGTCAGGACAAGGACACTGTCCTCCTGTCCGTTGTCCAGGACAGGACCAGTGTCCTGTGAGAGCGGGAGACTGATGTCAGCAGCCAGCTGTTTTTACAGGAGATGCAGGATCGATAACCGGTTACCATGGCAACCACATTAAACGTCACAAGGGGCTGAGAGCATGTTCATACGGCAGGCGTGGCTTCACAGTCAGAGACAGAGACAGAGACAGAGAGGACCAGCTCGTCTTCATCGGGGACCCGTGAAGCAGCTCAGTCCGGTTACTGAGCCATTACTACCGGAGAGGAAGAGGATGAAGAGGACCGCTTCGTTCTTTACGAGGAGCCGCTGTCCTCCGACGATTCGCCTCCTCCTCTTCTTCTAATTCTTCTTCTTCTTCTTTCCGCGGTGCTGAACTCAGCAGAGAAAAAAACACGGACCGACTGGGTTCTGATTCAGGACCGGAAGACCGGAACCGACAGGATTGAACCGGTCTGTGGAGGTTCCGCTGGACCCGGAACCGGAGGGTCCTCTCAGAACTCGACCGAGGACAACACCGACACGTGAGTCCTCACGGAGAGTCTGTGGTGATATGTCTTTACCGGAAACACGTCACTCACCTGCTCTTACGGAACAAACAAACAAACAAACAAACAAACAGCCAGGTGGGAGACAACGTTTAGTCACGTGATGTCTGTGTTATTGTTGCTTCATGTCATCTGACAGCAGACAGACAGGTGACAGCAGACAGACAGGTGGACTCACCTGTAAATACCTGAACATTTAACTAACTTACTTTTATTATCTGTGGCAGGATTACTGAACTATCCTGAAGGTCCGATCCTCTGAGGGTCCGTCGTCTGTCCTCTGAGGGTCCGTCGTCTGTCCTCTGAGGGTCAGTCCCACCATCGTTTGGCCTCTGAGTCCTGACAGCTGATTCAATGGAACAAAGTGACTATGAAGTTTTATTAAAGACACACGTTCCAACACGTGAAGACACGCGGTCCAACACGTGAGGACACCAACAGGTGAAGACATGCAGTCCAACATGTGAGGACACGCGGTCCAACACGTAAGGACACGCGGCCTAACAGGTGAAGACACGCGGTCCAACACATGAAGACACACAGTCCAACAGGTGAAGACACGCGGTCCAACAGGTGAAGACACGTGGTCCAACACGTGAGGACACACGGTCCAACAGGTGAAGACACGCGGTCCAACACATGAGGACACGCGGTCCAACAGGTGAAGACACGCAGTCCAACAGTTGAAGACACTCGGTCCAATACGTCAAGACACGCAGTCCAACACGTGAAGACACGCGGTCCAACACGTGAAGACACACGGTCCAACAGGTGGAGACACGCGGTCCAACACGTGAAGACACGCGGTCCAACAGGTGGAGACATGCAGTCCAACACGTGAAGACACGCGGTCCAACACGTGAAGACACGCAGTCCAATAGGTGGAGACACGCGGTCCAACAGGATGTGGATGTCAGAGTCGGTGACCGTCCTGCTCAGTGGTTTGAATTAAAGTATCCGACATGTTTAAAACATGTGAACATGGATGTGAGCTCTGCTCGATGTTTTGCTGGAGGATCAAAACATCCTGGTGGACCGACTGTAGTCTGAATGTTGGAGACCAGAGATGACTTCTGTCTTCTGCTGTGGATCATCGATGGATCTGCCTGTTAGCACAAGTGGCTCCAACTACACGGCTGACTCCTCGGGTTCGAGGTTCATCCAGCAGCCGGGGACCACCTCACCTTTTGTGCCCAGGTACGCTCTACATGTTTCTAATGCGAGACACGGTGATCAGCAGCTGGTTGGTTGACTTTGGGGCAGGAAGTTTGACTCCATCCAACCCAAACAGACGTGCGGCAGTGTGGTTCTACATCATCCAAACGTCCACTGAGCTTTACCTGAAACTAACCGCTTATAAGAGAGAAGTGGTCGATATAAAAACACGTGAATTCAGACTGGGAGGCACAGGAAGTAAAGCTCTTCTCCCATTGGTTAAGTAAGTAGTCAAACTAACAGGTAAACCAGCAGGTTAACCAGCAGGTAAACTAACAGGTAAACTAGCAGGTAAACTAGAAGGTAAACTACCTGGTAAACTAACACATAAACCAGCAGGTAAACTAACAGGTCAACTAGCAGGTCAACTACCTGGTAAACTAGAAGGTAAACTAACAGGTTAACCAGCAGGTCAACTAACAGGTAAACTAACAGGTAAACCAACTGGTAAACTAAAAGGTAAACTAAACCAGGTTAAACAGGTTAACCAGCAGGTCAACTAACAGGTAAACTAACAGGTAAACCAGGTGAATGCTGGATGAAGGTCAGGGCAGGACCTTGAAATTTGAGCAGAGTTAAGATGAAGAGTTTCCATGGATACCTGCTAGTCCCCGCCCACTGACCTCTCACAATGATTTCTTCTTGTCTTTAGGGTGGTTTCCATAGTAACCAGCCTGGTGACCTCCACCACCGAGGCCATAGGAAACCTGTCTTCATTGGAGGACCTGAGGGTCCGTCAGAGCCCAGAGGTGTCGACCCCGTCGGTGCTGAGCGCCGCGGAGAGGAACTCTGTGCTGCAGGGAGTCACGGTGGCGGCTCAGGCGCTGGTGCTGCTCGCCATCTTCCTCCTGTCCAGTCTGGGGAACTCGGCGGTCATCATCGTCATCATCAAACACAAGCAGCTGCGGACGGTGACCAATGCTTTCATCATGTCTCTGTCTCTGTCCGACTTCCTCACTGCCGTCCTTTGTCTGCCGTTCTCCTTCATCATGCTCTTCAGTAAGGATGGCGGCTGGATGTTCGGGGACCGCTTCTGTGTTGCGAACGGGTTTTTTAACACCTGCTTCGGGATCGTGTCCACGCTCACCATGACTTTGATCTCCTTCGACAGGTACTACGCCATCGTCAGACAGCCGCAGGCTAAAATGGGCCGTCAGAAGGCGGCTCAGCTGCTGGCAGCTGTGTGGTTGGCGGCGGTGCTGTTCTCTCTGCCGTGGTATCTGGTGCCCAGAACGCCGACTATGATCCATAAGCAGGGTTTCTACCACTGCATGTACGTGTTCCACTCGGGAAGGTCCCGCATGGGGACGGCGTACAGCGTCGGTCTGATCGCCGTGTGCTACCTGCTGCCCTTCTCCCTCATGTGCTTCTGTCACTACAACATCTGTAAGACGGTTCGGCTCTCGGAGATCCGCGTCCGGCCGGTGACCACGTACGCTTACTTACTGAGGTTTTACAGTGAGATGAGAACAGCCACCACCGTTCTGATTATGATCGTTTTCATCATTTTCTGCTGGGGTCCATATTGTTTGATGGGGCTGGTGACAGCGATCGGAGACTACACCTTCCACCCTGCCATGGACATGCTGGCTATGTGGCTAGCCTGGGCTAACGGAGCCATCAACCCTCTGATCTACGCTCTGAGGAACCCCAATATATCCATGTTACTTGGGCGCAGCCGGGAGGAGGGCTATCGGACCAGAAACATCGCTGCCTACCTCTCCAGTCACACCCAGAACCGCGAGGTCCGACTGAACCAAGCAGAGAGAATACGGGACCGCTACGTGAGCCGTGTGGGGGTCAATAACAGCCGGCAGTCCAGTTCAAGTCCTGGGAAAGCAGCGGGGGGAGAGGTGGCCACGTGGGCTTGTAGGAACCCGGCTGTGTTCTTCTGCAGGGATGCTCAGCTCGCCACGGCAACGCTCCCCAACTCTGTGAGCGCGCCCAAGATGAAGACTGCTGACACCAGCCTGTGAGAGCCTGTAGACTCAATGACCAGTGACTGGTTTCATCGGTTGGTTGGTGTGGATCCACATTTCTGAACCACCTCATAGTATTTTGGTCTCAGAATGTTTGTATTACATTTTGCCGCAGGACTCAAAGGGAACTGTTCAATCGTTGATTTACTGACATTGAATTGCAGATCAATTTAATTGATGAGAGAATCCAAAAGTTTTGATTGTGAAAACTTGATGAGACCGATGGACCCGTTTGAAGAATCTCTGGCCGGGAGACAAAACAGTTCTGTAGAAACTGTGACCCATTTGTTCTTCACCTCTGAGGTCATTTTCTGTTTAAATGCAGCATGTCCTTCATCCTAGAGGGTCGTTGTTTCGGGTTTAGAGGGATCTGTGGGCAGAAATGGAATATAATACTCCTTATTATGTTTTTGTTTGTGTCACCTGAAATCAGGCTGTGATGGTATCAGATGATCATCAAACTCAAGAGAAGTCACAAAAATGATATTATCTCAATATCTGTTGAAAATGTTATCAAAAATAATTGAACATTATAAGAGGTGGGGTCACATGGTGTTGGTTGTCAGGATTAATAATGATGTGCAGGAACCTTTCACAGCCGATCCATGGATGATCCATTTGTGTTCTGAACTGGTCGATCCAAGTTTGTAACCACTTGGTGGTTTGACGTCCCACCTTCACCCGGTGCTCCTAGAACTACCAGTCACAGCACTTTTCATTGAACTGTTTGACTTCATTAAATTAAATTAAATAAATGTCACTTATACCTATTCAGGTTTAACTTCACTGCGCTGCAGAAATGTCCCACTGCACATCAGATATTATTCTGCTGGAAGAGATAAAACCTCCTGATTGTTTTGAACCAAAAACCAAGCAGCCCGTTTTACTGCATGATCCAAATCTCTGGGGACGGTGTGTCGTCAACGTGCCGGCCGCTGCTCAGATGGTTATTTCCTGTTGTGACGGAGGTTTAGACTGATTCATACTGACTCCATCCAGTCAGACCAGTTCACTGTGAGCTCAGTGAACTTCTGCAGGAAACACACATTGAAAAGGTTAATGCATTTGCACTTTCTCATGAACTCAGAAACCAAACATGAGTCATGTTCAAACTGATGACAAAGGTTATAGAAAGATATAAATGTGCTTCCAGATCTTTGAAACATTATTAATGGTTGTTTTTTTTCTATCTTCATTCAGTTCATGATATAAAAGTAAGATTGTAAGAAAGATGAATGTTACCACACTTTGATAAGATTTTATTTGTAGCTGAAATGTTTTGTACTGGTTGGTGAAGTGGGCACTATAAAGGTAATTTTGTGTCTTTATTATGCAAGCAAAAAAAACAGCTTTAAAAGCAAATTTCTTGCACTCCAATAAAAAAAATCAAGTTTGTAAGTAAAAATATATAAACTGAGAATAAAATATATGCTCTGACAGTTTTGTTAGTTTTGGTAACAGAATTAAGAATTTTGCTTATGAAATGAGACTTTTTGGCTGTAAATTGAAAAAACTTTGCTCAACTCAAAAACCTATGAGTTGAGCTGGATGTAGTGGGCGGGGCAGACGGTGGGTATGCCCCGCCCACTCTTCATCCAGCGGGACAGGAACCGGTATGAACCGGTGGAAACACCAGCAGCATCCCGCTGTGTGTCTGCTGAAGAATCGACATGCTGATGGCAGCAGAAAATAGAACCAGAGTGAAAGCTGTGCTGCCAAAGTTAAAAGCGTTTCAATAGAAAAATATCAATATAAACAAACATAACTCCATGTAGTTAAACTCGGTCCTCTCCTGTTGGGTGTTTACAGAAGCAGCGGGGCGTGTCCGTGCTGTGTGAGCCTGAGTCAATCCACCAATAGAAACCCGTCTCCACCGTATGCCCCGCCCACTAGTTCCAACCCAACTTGTAGGTTTTTGACTGTTTCATAAACAAAATTCTTTAATTCCGTTACCAAAACTAAAAATACTGTAAATAGCAAATTTGTTTGTCATGCAAATAATTTTATTCTCAGTATTTGTACTGACAAACTTGATTTTTGATTGCAGTGCAAGAAATTTGCTTTTACAACTTTTTTTTGCTTGCATAATAAAGACACAAAAATACCTTCACAGGCCACACCCCTTTATAAAATCTGATAAAATCTGATTATAAAACGTATTTCTATGAGACTGTATCTGGTTCGAGAACAGAAATATTTTACAGGCAGAATCTGGTCCCCAGAGAAAAGAGTCTTTCTTTCACGTGAACTTGTCACAGCAGGCCCAGGTGTAAATAGTGCACGCATGTCAGGTAGGAAGTGAGCGAGCAGGTGACTGGAAGGTTCCCATGACGAATGAGTCATGCATCCATGTACAAACATGTGCTGAGTAGGAGGTCATGACCTTTATGTGTAAACACATTTTCATCATCTCTGCGTCAACAATAAAGACGTTGTTACGTTTTCTACTTTAATATTTTCTCTTTTCTCTCTTTTAATTCGTTTTCATGCAGTCGCGTTATTAACAAACTTTTAATGTGTCTTTGAAAAGTTAAACGTTATATTATTTAATAAAACCATCCAGTGGTGTTCAGGGAAAACAAACTGACATGGAAGTGACATCAGTTCACTGCTGTCTTCCCGTTGGCAGTCTGTAGGTCGCTGCAGCAACACGTGATGTGAAACACATTAATGATGATGAATGAAGGATTTCCTGTTTCTTGTCTGTAAAACAACAAGTTAACTGTCTTTGAACATCGTCTTTATTTTCCTGATATTTACTATTAAATTATTGAACAAGGTTGTTTGGATGGAACTTAAATGTAAATCCATTAAAAAGGTTCAAGGTTTCGTTCGTGCTCCTGTTTTCATTTTATTTTTGTTTTGTAAAAATGGGATCAGAAGAATGAAAATGTGTGATGTGAACTCAGATCGCTGGATTCAAATCTGAACAAACATCATGAAAGCTGTTCAATCGGTTCGCCTCCAGAGAGGAAAGGTCACCAGAGTTAACACCTTCCAGCCTGGTCACCTGGACACGACACCTGTTCTACTGATAACAGGTGATGGTAGGTGATGCATGATATTTTACAAACATGGTTTTACAAACATGATATTTTACATACATTGTTTTACATACATGATATTTTACAAACATGGTTTTACAAACATGATATTTTACATACATTGTTTTACATACATGCTATTTCACATACATGATGTTTTACATACATTGTTTTACATACATATTTTACAAGCATGATATTTTACATACATGATGTTTTACATACATTGTTTTACATACATGATATTTTACATGCATGATGTTTTACAAACATTGTTTTACATACATGATGTTTTACATCCATGATATTTTATATACATTATGTTTTACATCAATGACATTTTACATCCATGATGTTTTACAAGCATGATATTTTACATCCATGATATTTTATATACATTGTTTTACATCCATGCCATGATATTTTACATCCATGATATTTTATATACATTGTTTTACATCCATGCCATTTTACATCCATGCCATTTTACATCCATGATATTTTATATACATTGTTTTACATCCATGCCATTTTACATCCATGATATTTTACATACACGATATTTTACAAGCATGATATTTTACATACATGATGTTTTACATACATTGTTTTACATACATGATATTTTACATCCATGACATTTTACATCTATGATGTTTTACACACATGGATTACATGGTAATGTATGTTAAATACCATGTACAGTATGTAAAATATCATGTGTGTAAATTTGTATTTTACATACATGATATTTTACATACATTGTTTTACATACATAATATTTCACATACATGATGTTTTACATACATGGTATTTCACATAGTTGACATTTTACATTCATGATCATTTACATACATTATGTTTTACATACATATTTCACATACATGATGTTTTACATACATGGTATTTCACAGATGATATTTTACATGCATGATAATTTACATACATGATGTTTTACATACATGATATTTTACATACATGATATTTTCATACATTTGATGTTTTACATGCATGATGAAATAAAACAGTTATTTTAACTTATTCTATTATTTTATTGACTCTGCTTCTAAACTCAGTTTGAAAAGTTGTCTGTTTACAGCCGCCTGCTGAGGAACGACTGTTAATGGGGGCAGAAACATTTAGGAGCTGAACACATACTACACACACACGCACGCACACACACACACACACACACACACACACACACACACACACACACACACACACACACACACACACACACACACACACACACACACACACACACACACACACACACACACACACACACACACACACACACACACACACACACACACAGCAGGTTCAGGGTGTGACTGCCCCCAGCAGGAATGTAGTTGTGTGTTTTGAGCTCACTCTCACTCAGGATGATCTGTCAGTTTCTCTCTACATTCTGATTTTGACACACACAGAGACACACATAGACATGTACAGAGACACACACACACACACACACACACACACACACACACACACACACACACACACACACACACACACACACACACACACACACACACACACACACACACACACACACACACACAAACACACAGACACACAGACACACGCAGACACACAGAGACACAGTTCCTGGTTTGGATGAAGATCAGCTCTCTGTCTCGTCTCTCTGCTGGAATCTGATCAGACTTCTTTGCATTACGAAAACTTGTTTCGCAGACTTTCACATTTTTCTGTTTCATTTTAAAAATCTGTTGAAGATTCATTTTGTGACTTTTATTCTGTTTCCCTGATTTTTTTCTGGATTATATAAAAACATATTAAAACTTTTCTAAGAAGTCCTGAGAGGTGATCAGGTGCTACGATGCTGGACTGGAGTTCTGATGTTCTGACCAGGTAAGAAACCCTGATCACTGATCAATAACGCTGAATGACAGCTGTGTAACATATGTGTATTTCATGTCCATCAGATCATAGAATCAGATCACAGAGTTGAGGAGAGTGTCCTCCTTCTGGACTTTATCTGTTCAAATGTTGTTACAGTGAAACTGGTGGATGGAGGTGTTGGGCCCGGATGTTACTGGCAGTCAGGTATTCAGATAGAAGATGGTTCTCATCCAGGTTCTGGTCCAGGTTCTGGTCCAGGTTCTGTTCTGGTTATTCAGCGGTGATTGGTACAGAGCTCCTCCTTCCTGTATTTACAGTCAGTGGGTTACTTCTCTGCTTGTCCTCAGTCTGTTAAACCACATCATCATGATGTCAACCTGCTCTGTGGAGAGGACATCAAGTCCACATACACACAAACATGTGACATGTTTACAACACGTGATCTTGTTGATAACGTTGCTGCAGTTATTTTAATGTCATGTTTATTTTCAGGACATTAAAACACGTCACAGTTCTGACATGCATGATGTCGTGTTTGGAATCCTGTTGAAGTGAAACACGTCATTCTGCGACATGATCTGCATCCCTGTACTATCACAGCTGGCTTTGAACTGAGCATTGATTACATGCTGGATGGTCCCTCTCCTCTTTAACCTGGAGGATGCAGCGTCCATGATTTCCAAACAGAATCTCAGATTGTGATCCATCAGACCTCAGGACAGTTTTCCACTTCACCTCAGTCCATCTTCAATGATCTCGGTCCAGAGAAGGCGGCGGTGTTTCTGGATCATGTTTCTATCTGGTTTCTTCTTTGGAGAGTTTTAACCTGCATTTGTGGACGCAGCGATGAACTGTGTTCACAGACGATGGTTTTCACAAGTGTTCCTGAGCCCATGCAGTGATTTCCACTCCAGAATAGTGTGTTTTTAATGCAGTGCTGCCTGAGGGCCTGAAGATCTCCACCATCCAATATTGAGACAGACAGACAGAAAGATAAACTGACAGGCAGACAGACAGATAAACACTCTCTGACTGAACCGTCCTTCAGTGAGGCAGAGCATCTTTTCCATGGCTGACTCTGACCTTTGACCTCTTTGTGGAAGTGAGAACACAGCTGTCCTGCAGGATCGATGAAGTTTTGATTGAAGCGTCTCTACTCAACATGAACAGCAGATCATCATCCGTCCTGTTATGTAAAGACATGTGACGGAGACGAGGACACGGAGCGTCCGCCAGCACGTCAACAACACGGTATTTACTGCAGGAACACGGACGCTGAGGCCTGCAGAGGATTGTGGGAAATCCTGATCTTTACGTGGTGAAAGTAAAAAGATGTAAAACACAATGTAGTTTTTATGGACTCCAGTCTCTTTGTTCACGTTACACATCCTGACAGACACTGACTCGGAGGAGTGATGTCATGCATGTGGGAACGTTAGGAAATACTAGAAATAATAACTCAACGTCCACTGATTGCTTCTCACTGAAGATTTGTTGTTGGTCTCTAAGTTGTGTTGTGTTCTGTAGATAGTAGAGTGATTATAAATCAATAGAACCCCCAATGTCTGAATGATCTGAGTCATCACCTCTCCGTCAGAACTTCCTGCTGAGGGCGTGTCTCTGTCAGGACTTCCTGCTGAGGGCGTGTATCTGTCAGGACTTCCTGCTGAGGGCGTGTCTCTGTCAGGACTTCCTGCTGAGGGCGTGTATCTGTCAGGACTTCCTGCTGAGGGCGTGTCTCTGTCAGGACTTCCTGCTGAGGGCGTGTCTCCACCTGTCTGAGAGTGAGTCAGCGTGCCTCACAGTCCGGCTGGTCCTGATGGACCTGTCGGTCCGGTCCTTCTCTTTAACCTGTTGCCACCTGCAGAGTCAACTTTTCTGAACATGGAGTTATTAATAAAATCAGATCAGCAGGATCAGATCAGTGAGACAGAAGCAGATGATCAGCAGCCTTCAGGATCAGATCAGTGATCTTTAGTAAACCTCATCATGTATGATCATCATCATCATCATCATCATCATCATCATCATCATCATCATCATCATCATCATCATCATCATCATCATCATCCTCATCACCATCATCATCACCATCATCATCATCATCATCATCATCACCATTATCACCATCATCATCATCATCATCACCATCATCATCATCACCATTATCACCATCATCATCATCATCATCATCATCACCATCATCATCATCATCATAATCATTAACACATCATCATCATCACCATACTCATCACCATTATCATCATCACCATTATCACCATCATCATCATCATCATCACCATTATCATCATCATTATCATCATTAACACATCATCATCATCATCATCACCATTATCATCATCATAATCATTAACACATCATCATCATCACCATCCTCATCACCATTATCACATCATCATCTTTGTCCTCATCATCAGGGAGGCTGTAGCTCAGTCTGTAGAGTGTGTTTCACACTAATCAGAAGGTTGGCGGTTCGATCCCCAGCTCCTCCTGTCCACATGCCTAAGTGTCCTTGAGCAAGACACTGAACCCTAAGTTGCTCCTGATGGTGAACCATCGGTGTGTGAATGTTCTCCTGATGGCAGCACCTTGCATGGTGATCTGTCTCATTAGTGTGTGAATGGGTGAATGGAAAACCATGTTAAAGAGCTTTGAGACCGAAAGGTGATAAAACTATACAAGTACAGACCATTTACCATTCATCATCATCCTCATCACCATTATCATCGTCGTCCTGCACACACCTCAATTTAATATCACCACGTCTCCATTTCACAATGAAAAGTGAAGGTTGTTCGGTCACCACAGAAAACAGAAGAAAGTTCAGGAGCTTCATTCAGAATCATCAGTTTAGTTTTGTTAGTCAGTTTTAGCAGAAAGAGGACAGACACTGAGTGGTCCGATTGTGTGTTTGATTGTGTTGTGTTGTTATTGTGTTGTTGTGTGTCAGTGTGTGTCAGTGTATGTGTCCTCATCATTAAGAAACTAGTCTGTCACACCTGTGCAGGTATCTGAGGACCTGACAACTTGTTGATGACAGTCTGTCTGTCCTCCCGTCTCTCTAGTCAATACTGAAAAGGCAGTCCCTGCTGTTACCATGGCTTCCAGTGTGAAGCAGCCTCAGGGGCGTGGCCTGTCATCTCTATTCACCTGCTGCTTCAGAGGAAGTGACCAACCAGAGATCACGTACTGTCCTGAAAACATCAACTCTGTGGCAGCACTGGAGCCCAGCTGGCCCCGCCCCCCCCCGCTCAGGAGCTCAACTCCATGTTCTCAGAGCTGGTGGTGAGTATGGACCAGAACCACATCCAGTCCCAGAACCAGATCCAGATCAGATCAGATTCAGATCAGATCAGATCAGATCAGATCAGATCAGATCAGATCAGATCAGATCAGATTCAGATGAGACCCAGACCCAGATCCAGATCAGATCCAGATCCTGATCCTGATGCAGATCCTGGACTCAGGGATCCAGAACTTTTCAACTGCTGTGGTTTACTGTCCCCGTGTCCCTCCTGTCCCCCTGTCCCTCCTGTCCGCCCTGTCTCCTATATCTCCTGTCCCCTGTCCCTCCTGTCCTCTGTCCCAGGATGAACTGGACCTGACCGAGGAGCACAGAGCGGCCATGTTTGATTTACCAGCAGAGAAGAAGTGGCAGATCTACTGCAGTAAGAAGATGGTGAGAAGATCATTTTAATAATAGAGTCTCATCATACAAAGGTTTACCTGTTGGTTTACCAGTTGGTTTACCTGTTGGTTTACCAGTTGATTTACCTGATTGGTTCATCTCGTCTGACGTCACGGTGAGCGTATTGCGTCACTTCCTGTCTACAAACATTGTGACTAGTGTTACTTCTCTCTGCTATTTCAGCTTCTTTTCCTGAATTATACGTATCTTAACTCTCTCCACACTTCTTCTAATCTCAAGTTAAAACTCACACTTGCTTTTTTGGAGCAATTCTCCTGTTAAATCTTTGACCAACGTTCACTAACTTGGTGTTTTGGTACTGCTAGCTTAGCAGTTAGCAATGTCTTCCCTCTCTCCCTCCACTTCTTCTGGTTTTTCCTGCTGTGACATGTTTAGTTACAACCCTGCCTCCCTTAATGATAATGTTACCTGTAATAAATGTAGTGTAGTAAGAGCTCTGGAGGCCAGGGTCACCGAGGAGGAGGAGGAGGAGGAGGGGGGAGTAGTGTAGTTAGGGCTCTGGAGGACAGGGTCATAGAATTAGAATCACTGCTGTGCACCATGCTACACAACCAGGTAGCTGTAGGAGCTCCTCAGGGAGGAGGAGGGGGGAGGGGGGGTGTACAGCTGTCCAGGGCTACAGGTTTAGTTAGCCGGTCCCCCGCAGCACCCGAACAGCCGGGTGGCTGGGGGACAGAGACAGATGTCTTCCAGGGGCCAGAGTCAGATGTCTTCCAGTGGCCAGAGTCAGATGTCTTCCAGTGGCCAGAGTCAGATGTCTTCCTGGGGCCAGAGTCAGATGTCTTCCAGGGGCCAGAGTCAGATGTCTTCCTGGGACCATAGCAGGCGACATTGAATCAAACCTGAAACTGCTGACTAAGGCAAATCATGAATCCAGTCAGATTGTTATTAACGTCGGCAGTAACGACACCCGGTTACACCAATCGGAGGTCACTAAAGTTAACGTGGAATCGGTGTGTAACTTTTCAAAAACAACGTGGGACTCCGTAGTTTTCTCTGGACTCCTTCCTAACCGGACCAGTGATGATATGTTTAGCCGTACGTCTTCACTTCACCGCTGGTTGTCGAGGTGATGTCCCGCTAACAACGTGGGCTTCATTGACAACTGGAATACTTTCTGGGGAAACCTGGTCTGATCCGGAGAGACGGCATCCATCCTACTTTAGATGGTGCAGCTCTTCTTTCTAGAAACATGGCCGTGTCTCTTAACAGCCCTAAAACCTGACATCCAGGGTTGAGGCCAGGACGCAGAGCTGCAGTCTTACAGCTCCTCTGCAGCTTCTTTAGAGCTGTCACTCACCCAAAACCTTTAACATCCTATAGAGGTTGTGTCTGTACCCAGACCACCTATATTTAAAAAACTCAAGGAAAGATCTATCAATAAAAATGTAATAAAAATGGATCCTACCAAATTAATGGATAAAAAAAAAAATCTGACAATTAAAAGCGGACTATTAAATATGAGATCTCTCTGGTCTAAATCTCTGTTAGTAAATGACTTGATAACTGATCATCAGATTGATTTACTCTGTCTCACAGAGACCTGGCTGCAACAGGAAGAATATGGTAGGATTAATGAAGCAACTCCTCCCAGTCATATTAATTATCATATTCCTAGAGATTCAGGAGGAGGAGGAGGAGGAGGAGGAGGAGGAGGAGGAGGAGGAGGAGGAGGAGGAGGAGGAGGAGGAGGAGGAGGAGGAGTGGCAGCAATCTTCCACTCAAGTTTATCAATTAATCCAAAGCCTAAACTTAGTTATAAATCATTTGAGAGTCTGACTCTTAGTCTCTCACCCAAACTGGAAAGCAGAGAAACGGATTGTATTGTTGTTGTTTATCTCCCACCTGATCCTTATTCAGAGTTTCTAACTGAATTCTGACTTTTTATCAGATTTAGTGCTGAGTTCAGATAAAGTGATGATAGTGGGAGACTTAAACCCTGTTTTGTCGGACCACTTCTTATTAACATCTGAAGTTACAATAATGGACGACACAGCATGTGGGAATAAATCCCACTACAGTAGATGTCTGTCAGATGATGCCGTGGCCAAGTTTAAGGAAGCACTTACATGCTTATCCTCTTCGATGCCGTGTGTTAAAGCAGTGGAAGACATCTACGTTGATCTTAGTCCCACACAAGTGGATCATTCCAGTCCCCAAGAAGACGACTCCATCCAGCCTCAACGACTACCGACTGGTTGCCCTCACATCTCATGTGATGAAGGTGCTGGAGAGGCTGGTCTTGGCCCACCTCAGGCCGCTGGTGAAATCTTCACTGGACTCTCTACAATTTGCGTACCAGCCTCGTGTGGGAGTGGACGACGCCATCATCTACCTGCTTCAACGAGCTCAGTCTCACCTGGATGGAACTGGTGACTCTGTGAGAATCACTTTCTTTGATTTCTCCAGTACATTCAACACCATCCAACCACTGCTACTGAGTGAGAAGCTGCAGGTGGTGGGAGGTGGTAGTGGTGGTGGTGGTGGTGGTGGTGGGGGAGGGGGGTGGACATGTCCACCGTCTCCTGGATCACTGACTACCTGACAGGCAGACAACAGTTTGTCCGTCTGGGCAGTGTGCTGTCTGATACGGTGGTCAGTGGTACTGGAGCTCCTCAGGGAACTGTTCTGTCTCCTTCCTGTTCACCTTCTACACCACTGACTTCCAGAACAACTCAGAGTCAAGACATCTGCAGAAGTTCTCTGATGACTCTGCAGTGGTAGGATGTATAAGGGATGGACGGGAGGAGGAGTCAGTGGTCGGTGTATAAGGGATGGACGGGAGGAGGAGTCAGTGGACGGTGTATAAGGGATGGACGGGAGGAGGAGTCAGTGGTCAGTGTATAAGGGATGGACGGGAGGATGAGTACAGGGCAGTAGTGGAGGACTTTGTGGAGTGGGCGGGAAGAAATCACCTGCTCCTGAACGTGGCCAAGACCAGAGAGATGGGGGTCGACTTCAGGAGGAAGACGACGGCTCCACAACCGCTGAGAGTTCTGGGAGAGGAGGTGGACATGGTTGAGGAGTACAAGTACCTGGTGTCTCCATGACAACAGACTGAACTGGAAGACCAACATCAACGTTGTCTACAAGAAAGGGATGAGTCGACTCTTTTTCTTGAGGAAACTTCGATCCTTCAATGTGTGCAGCGAGATGTTGGAGATGTTCTACCATCTGTTGTGGCCAGTGCATGGAAAAGGTGGTGGAGAGGAGGACGCTGAGGAAACTATTATCCATATTGGATAATCCTGACCACCCTCTCCACCTGCTGCAGGGACAGAGGAAGACGTTCTCCAAAAGACTCCTCCAGCTGCTGTTACAAGGACAGATACAGGAGATCATTCCTGATACAGGAGATAATTCCAGATACAGGATATCATTCCTGATACAGGAGATCATTCCAGATACAGGAGATCATTCCTGCCCACTGCTATAAGACTGTACAATAACTCACCTCTGGCCAAATCAATCTCACAACAATAACACCGTTGGTTGTTTGTTTAAATCCTTGCACTATTGTTTAGTTCGTTTTAATTTAATCTATTATTCTATTTTATTGTATATATATAGTGAATTTTTATACATATATATTTTTACTGTTTTATTGCTTTTCCTGTACCTATAATGCTGCTGTAGCGGAATTTTTTTTTCCCTTTGTGGTACTGTCCTGTGGAATTATCAGGACCATCAAGACCATCAGGACCATCAGAACCATCAGCACCATCAGCACCATCAGAATATCAGAACCATCAGGACCATTAGAACATCAAGACCATCAGAACCATCAGGACCATCAGGACCATCTTCTCAATCACTTGGTTAAATGTGATTGAATCAACAAGTCCAACTGGAAGTAACACGTTTTATTGATTATCAAACCCAGTTGTGATTACATAAAGAACACAGTTTCCTTTGACAATGCGCTGACCTGAAGCAGAACATTGGTCCTTTTTGTTTTGTGATGAGAACTGGAAAAAGCTTTTCTGAGATTCAGTCATTCTGCTTTGATTGATTTGTTTTTTTTATGACCTGCTAATGGGATGTTTGTGCAAAGGGAAAGAAAAGAGAAATAAAAATATGTACATGTTTTCAAGTAATTTTCAAATGTTCTTATTCTGCCCATTTGAATTGTCAATTAATGTTCCTAAAGAAAAAAAAATGGTCTTTTCATCCAATAATGTAAACTTTAAACTTTATTTTTTAGAACCTGTAAATATAAAATGTTGGTTCAAATAAAGTTTGTGCTGTTAAAATCATATTGGTTCCTGTCAAACTTTCATCTGAAGTGGCATTATTCAGTGTTGTGGGGTTCATACATTCATATTACTTCATCTGAGGTCATTATAAGATTCCCACAGAACACCTAAAGTATGTGGTGAAAAACCCTCCTTCTTTTTCTCAGCAGGCAGGATCCCCACCTTCCTGACAAACGCAGGAAAAACGGCGTAAATAAGCGGTGTTTGTAAAAAATATTCGCGATTTTTGGCACGTTTGGCTTGCCATAGGCAGATGTGTAAGCAACAGTACGGAGCGAGCTGCTGCTGCCTACTTCCTGAATTCACAGCAACAGATGAAAACGGCAGCTCGGCTGGAGCCAACAAACATTTAGTCCCGACAACCGCCGGGAAGCTTCGGCCTTTAACTGCAGCAGCGTCGGCCACGTCGAGCAGAGACGCCGCTGCGCTGCGATGGTGGAGCCGCCGGCGGCCTGCGGGTTCGAAGACATCCAGTATGAAGACATCCAAGTTGAAGCGGTACGTTCACTCCCCAACAGCCTGCTCACTCAGCACGGCAGCAAGTTCAACTCCGGTGGATCCTGTCCCTCAGCAGGAACGGAGACAAAGACAGACAGGCACATAGACAGACGGGACAAAGACAGACAGGGACTCGGCTCGTCCTCTTGGAGGTTTACTGTCCTTTAAAGGGACAAGAAGGGAGGTCAAGAGACGGAGGCCCGAACACACCGTGAGACGGAACAGAACCGAACCAGGCGCGGCTGACTAACCGACTAACCCTGAGGCAGAGCTGCTCCTCAGTGTCCGCTGATGGAGATCAGGATAGGTTCTAGAGTCTATAGTTCTATATCAAATACTACAGAGATCCAGATAGGTTCTAGAGTCTATAGTTCTATATCAAATACTAGGGAGATCCAGATAGGTTCTAGAGTCTATAGTTCTATATCAAATACTACAGAGATCCAGATAGGTTCTAGAGTCTATAGTTCTATATCAAATACTACAGGGAGATCCAGATAGGTTCTAGAGTCTATAGTTCTATATCAAATACTACAGAGATCCAGATAGGTTCTAGAGTCTATAGTTCTATATCAAATTCTACAGAGATCCAGATAGGTTCTAGAGTCTATAGTTCTATATCAAATTCTACAGAGATCCAGATAGGTTCTAGAGTCTATAGTTCTATATGAAATACTAGTGTTCCGTGTGTTCTAACTATTCCGTATTATAAGTGTTCCCTGTGGTCTCAGTGTTCCATATGTTCTGTGTGTTCTAAGTGATTCATATTTTCCGTGTGTTCCATATGTTTCGTGTGTTCTAAGTGATTCATATGTTCCATGTGTTCTAAGTGTTCCGTGTGTTCCATATGCTGTGTTCCATATATTCCGTGTGTTCTAAGTGATTCATATGTTCCGTGTGTTCTAAGTGTTCCATATGTTCCGTGTGTTCTAAGAGATCCATATGTTCTGTGTGTTCTAAGTGATTCATATTTTCCGTGTGTTCCATATGTTTCGTGTGTTCCAAGTGCTCTGCGTCTTCTAAGTGTTTCATATGTTCCGTGTGTTCTAAGGGTTCCGTGTGTTCCATATGTTCAGTGTGTTCTAAGTGTTCCAGGTGATTCATATGTTCTGTGTTCTGAGTGTTCCAAGTGTTCCACATGTTCCCTGTGTCCCATGTGTTCCGTGTATTGTAAGTGTCCCATATGTTCTGCGTGTTCCATATGTTCAGTGTGTTCTCAGTGATTCATATGTTCCGTGTGTTACATGTGTTTTAAGTGTTCCATATGTTCCTTGTGTTCTAAGAGATCCATGTGTTCCATATGTTTTGTGTTCCAAGAGATCCACGTGTTTTAAGTGTTCTGTGTGTTCCATGTGTTTTGTGTTCCGTGTATTCTAAGTGTTCCGTGTGTTCCTTATGTTCCATGTGTACTAAGTTATTCATATGTTCTGTGTGTTTCATATGTTCCGTGTGTTCCATATGTTCTGAGTGTTCCAAGTGTTTCGCATGTTCCAAGTGTTCTGCGTCTTCTAAGTGTTTCATATGTTCCGTGTGTTGCATATGTTCCGTGTGTTCTCAGGGTTCCGTGTGTTTTAAGTGTTCCAAGTGATTCATGTGTTCCAAGTGTTCCACATGTTCCGTGTGTTCCATATGTTCCGTGTTCCATATATTCCGAGTGTTCCATATGTTCTGAGTGTTCCAAGTGTTTCGCGTGTTCCAAATGTTCTGTGTTCCATGTGTTTTGTGTTCCGTGTGTTCTAAGTGTTCCGCGTGTGTGCCATCTGTTTAATGTGTTCTAAGTGTTCTGTGTGTTCCATATGTTTCGTGTGTTCTAAGTGTTCCGTGTGTTCTAAGTGATTCATATGTTCCGTGTGTTCTAAGTGATCTGCGTGTTCCAAGTGTTTCGCGTGTTCCATATGTTCCGTGTGTTCTCAGTGTTCCATATGTTCCTTGTGTTCCATGTGTTCCATATGTTTTGTGTGTTCTAAGAGATCCATATGTTCCATGTGTTTTAAGTGTTCTGTGTGTTCCATGTGTTTTGTGTTCTAAGTGTTCCGCGTGTATTCCGTATGTTTAATGTGTTCTAAGTGTTCCGTGTGTTCCATATGTTCCTTGTGTTCTAAGTGTTCCGTGTGTTCCATATGTTCCGTGTGTTCTAAAAGATTCATATGTTCCGCGTGTTCCATATGTTCTGTGTTCCGTATGTTCCATATGTTCTGAGTGTTACAAGTGTTTTGTGTGTTACAAGTGTTCTGCATCTTATAAGTGTTTCATATGTTCCGTGTGTTGCATATGTTCCGTGTGTTCTAAGGGTTCTGTGTGTTCCATATGTTGTGTATTTTAAGTCTTCCAAGTGATTCATATGTTCTGTGTTCTGAGTGTTCCACATGTTCCGTGTGTTCTAAGAGATCCATATATGCCACGTGTTCCATATGTTCTGTGTTGTAAGAGTTCCGCGTGTTCCAAGTGTTTCGCGTGTTCTAAGTATTCCATATGTTCGGTGTGTTCTAAATGTTCCATATGTTCCGTGTGTTCTCAGTGATTCATATGTTCCGTGTGTTACATGTGTTTTAAATGTTCCATATGTTCCGTGTGTTCTAAGTGTTCCGTGTGTTCCATATGTTTTGTGTGTTCTAAGAGATCCATATGTTCCATGTGTTTTAAGTGTTCTGTGTGTTCCATGTGTTTTGTGTTCTAAGTGTTCCGTTTGTTCCAAGTGTTCCATGTGTGTTCTAAGTATTCCGTGTATTCTATATGCTTTAAGTTTTCTGTGTGTTCTCTCTTCAGGCTGTAGGCAGAGGAACTTTTGGCGTCGTCTTCAAAGCCGTCTGGAAAGGAAAAGACGTTGCAATCAAGACCATCGAGAGTGACAACGAGAGGAACGCCTTCCTCGTTGAGGTACAGTGACCACTTCCTTTTCTGTGGTTCTTTCTGGCTCTCTGATTGGACAGAGCAGCCCCACCTTCTTGAATGACATTGTTTACATCTAGATCAATAATACATCTATGATCCTCTTCAGAGTATTAATTAGTTGATGGGGAAAAAGGATTTGTCTCTTCCTCTTGTTTGCATTGTGGCTCCGGAAAGTCTCTTGTCCGAAAAGTTTCCTTTGTTGTCTGTCTTATTTGCAAGTGATTCTTTCCGCATCTAATTGACGACTACCCGGTGTCCTTATCTTGTGACCTACAACCAACTCTGTATTACCATACAACAGCAGATACAAAGGGAATGGGGGTGACTGTCAACTGTTTGTCAACTGTATAAAAGCTGCCCTAAGGAAAGCCCTGCTGGAGAGACGAGGACTGCTGGGGAGAGCCCTGCTGGAAGGACTGCTGAAGAAGCACTGCTGGTGGGAGCACTGCTGGACACTTCTCTTTGAGGGTGCATGTAGTTGCTCCTTCGCTGGACAGGAACTGTCTTCATGAAGGACAGTCAGAGACACTCCCTGCTGGACTTGAACCGGACCGACCCGGTCCAGCTAGAACTGAGTTAGTTACAGACTCATGAATGAGCTATTGTCCACACGCCGTCCTTCTTCATGTTTTAGGGAGCGGAGTCTCCATCACTTCCTGTCTTCAGATCCTCTCTGGCTGGTTGTGTTGATTTTCAAAGTGTGATGTCTTTCTGTCTCTCTGTGTCCCTCACAGCTCCGACAGCTGTCCCGGGTCAATCATCCCAACATCGTCAAGCTGTATGGCTCTTGTGACGACCCGGTGAGTCCACTACACGCTAACAGCCGTGTTCCTTTAAACATACAGCATCATGTCTGAGGACAAACATATCTGAGGACACTCTGTCAGAGACCGTCCTCCGGAGGACTCTTTGTCAGAGACCGTCCTTAATTCTGTAATTATGATGAAATTTCACATCCAAGTCTAACAGGATGAACTATTATATCCCAGAGGTCAAAGGTCAGCCTCACTGATTGTAGAGGTCTTCTTTGTGTCGGTTGAACGTGTGTGTGAAGAATCGTGTGTTGTCATGGCAACAAGTGTGTGTTCCATCAGAATCACATGTACAACCCTGTTTCCGAAAAAGTAGTGACGCTGTGTGAAATATAAATAAAAACAGAATGTGATGATCTGTAAATCATGTAAATTATATTGTTTTATAAAATTATCTGCTTATTTTGAATCTGATGCAGCAACACGTCTCTTTAAAGTTGTTCCAGGATCATGTTCACCACTGAGCTGCATCACTTCTTTTAACAACACTCTGGAAACGTTGCGGGAACTGAGGAGACCAGTTTCTGGAGTTTTGAAAGTGAAATGTGGTCCCATTCTTGCCTGATAGAGGATTCCAGCTGCTCAGCAGTTCAGGGTCTCCTTTGTTGTATTTTTCATGTCCTGATGCTCCAGATGTTTTCAATGATTGACAGGTCTGGACTGCAGGAGGCCAGTTTATCAGCGGACCTCTTCTACTACAGAACCATGCTGTTGGAATACGTGCAGAATGTGTTTGGACGTTGTTCTGCTGAAATAAACAAGACCTTCCCTGAAAGAGACGTTGTCTGGATGACAGCATATGTTGCTCCAAAACCTGAATATATCATTAAGCATTAATGCTTCCTTCCAGATGTTCAGGCTACCCATGCCATGTGCACTAATGCATCCCTGTACCATCACAGATGCTGGCTTTAGAACTGAGCTGATAACAAGCTGGATGGTCCCTCTCCTCTTTAACCTGGAGGATGCAGCGTCCATGATTTCCAAACAGAATCTCAGATTGTGATCCATCAGACCTCAGGACAGTTTTCCACTTCACCTCAGTCCATCTTCAATGATCTCGGTTCAGAGAAGGCGGCGGTGTTTCTGGATCATGTTTCTATCTGGTTTCTTCTTTGGAGAGTTTTAATCTGCATTTGTGGACGCAGCGATGAACTGTGTTCACAGACGATGGTTTTCACAAGTGTTCCTGAGCCCATGCAGTGATTTCCACTCCAGAATAGTGTGTTTTTAATGCAGTGCTGCCTGAGGGCCCGAAGATCACCACCATCCAATATTGGTTTCCAGCCTTGTCCCTTGTGTTCAGAGATTTCTCCAGATTCTCTGAATCTTTTAATGATATTATGAACCGTAGACGATGAAATCCACTAATTCTTTGTAGTTTTACGTTGAGGAACATTATTCTTAGATTGTTGCACTATTTTCCCACACAGTGTTTCACAGAGTGATGAACCTCTCCCCATCTTCACTGGAGAGACTCTGCCTCTCTGAAATCATCTTTTTGTACCCAATCATGTCACTGATCTGTTCCCATAGTAACCTGATTAGTTGTCAGATGTTCCACCAGGTGTTTATTCTTTTATCTTTACACAACTTTTCCATCTTTTGTTGCTCCTGTCTCAACTTTTCAGAGATGTGTTGCTGCCATCAAATTCAAAATAAGATATTTTTTTGAAAATATCTGCACTTGGAACACACGGAAGTAAACTGGGTGTAAACATGGAACATATGAATCACTTAGAACACACGGAAAACAGTTTTTCCTGAACATGTGTGTTTATCCTGTTTCAGGTGTGTCTGGTGATGGAGTACGCAGAATGTGGATCTTTATACAACCGTGAGTCCCGTGATGTCTTCTCTTCACATCATGAACGACCAACAATAATATCTAGTTTGTTCTATAAGGTTGATAACACAAATTATTTTCAAGTAAAATAATTTGATAGAAACTGAAGCTCTTGACAGTAAACGATGCCTCCATTCACTCATTAATCAGTGATTTTTTTGCTGTAAAATGATGTTTGTTATTGTTGAGTGCTGCAGCGTTCTCTGATCCGTTGCTTCTCCGTCCGTCTCAGTGCTACACAGCGCCGCTCCGCAGCCACACTACACTGCCTCCCACGCCGTCAGCTGGTGTCTGCAGTGTGCTCAGGGAGTCGCCTATCTTCACGCTATGAAGCCCAAAGCCTTAATTCACCGGGACCTCAAACCCCCGAAGTGAGTCTGGGAACATGAGAGAAGCTGTAGAGAACAGATTGATGTTCTTCAACGTGTGGTTCTACTGAGATGAAACCTGTTAGATTGTCCTCACGTTCATGACTGATCTTCACTGACGTTTCCTCTTAAACCATCATCAGGTCAACATGTCTTGTGCTTCATTTCGATCGATGAGTAAAGTTCTTTCTCAGATGAACTGTGTCCATCAGCAGCTCTAACCCTGGTGCTCTGTTCCAGTCTGCTCCTCGTGTCGCGCGGCACCGTGCTGAAGATCTGTGACTTTGGAACGGCCTGCGATATTCAGACCTACATGACCAACAACAAAGGCAGTGCGGCCTGGATGGCCCCGGAGGTGTTTGAAGGTCAGCCCAAACAGGACTCACTGCTCAGATAGAGATGTGTTCACACAGCTTCAGCTTCACTGACCGGTCATTAATATGAAACGGGCAGTATGGTTCTGGTTCTGATGGTGCTTTACTGGACTCAGAGGCTCTGCAGTGTTTCATGTCCCTGCTGCAGAAAGAAACACATTTTCTTTTGTCTGAAGAGTCAGTAACAGTTCATACAGATGAGTGGATTAATATCTAATGTTTCTGGTGCACCATGAATATCAGACTAACCCTCTGCAGCCGTTACAGCTTCATTTAAATCTTGTAGCTTCAGGAAGTGGGCAGTTGAGTGTCTTTAACTCCGCCTGTGTTTGTCCCTCAGGCAGTAACTACAGCGAGAAGTGTGATGTGTTCAGCTGGGGCATCATCCTGTGGGAGGTCATCACGCGTAAGAAACCCTTCGATGAGATTGGAGGTTCTGCGTTCTGCATCATGTGGGCCGTCCACAGAGGTGAGTGACGTCCAGCACCATCCAAGCCTCCGGTCTTACTGACAATTACAGATTCACAGGAAGGTGTGTCTCCACCTGTCTCCACCTGTGCGTGAACACGGATCAATAAAAAGGTGGAGTCAGAAACGGGTGACCCGACCGTGATTAGAGTCCTTTGATCTGATTTTCTACTTCCATCAGTCTTAAACTGTGTTTGGACTAGAACACGAAGTATTGAAGTTAATGAGCCAACGATTATTATATTTTATGTTTCACTGAACAACGCTGGTAAACACTTATGAACACCTAATGATAGGATCCATCTGTGTTCCTCCAGAGGACTTTGTCTTCTTCAAACACTTTTACGGACTATCTGTGATGAAGATGAACCTCAGAGGGTCACTGACCGGACGACAGATGTTGAGAGGCTGTCAGACAAACATCGAGTTATTCACGAGTTGCTGGGTTTAAACTGGGAGTAAACTATGAGTAAACTACGAGTAAACTGGGTATAAACTGGATGCAAACTTGAAAGTAAACTGGGTTTAAACTGGATGTAAACTGTTCTGTGTAGAAGACTGTAAATACTAAATTAGTGATGTTGAGATGTCGTCTCCCTGCAGTGATGATAGAAACCATGAAGCTTCATCTGACTGGATGTTTCCTGTAATGCAGGTACTCGACCTCCTCTCATCAGAGACCTTCCTGAGCCCATTGAGACTCTGATGACACGCTGCTGGGACAAAGAACCGAGCCAGAGACCTTCCATGAACGAGGTCCAGAAAACCATGAGGGACCTCATGAAGGTAGAGTCCAACCAACACTGGTCACATGGTCTCAGTCTGTTCGTGAAGGACTTCTTCATGTCTCTGGTTAGTGAAGGAGGACTTCTTCACGTCTCTGGTTAGTGAAAGACGTCTTCATGTCTGGTTAGTGAAGGAGGACAGAGTTTCATGACGTCAAATGAGATATTAAAGTAGATGTGTTGACGACAGCGTCTCATTTTACCCGTGTGATATGACACATGGTGAACTGAAGGATGAACGCAGGAGAACAGATCATAAGCATTACAGCAGCGGTGACTTCAGGCACAAACTCAACAGTTAATTCGACTCACGGTATCATGGAGCGTCATGGCAACCGCCAATCTTGTTTGTATCATGTACTGTGTGTGTGTGTGTGTGTGTGTGTGTGTGTGTGTGTGTGTGTGTGTGTGTGTGTGTGTGTGTGTGTGTGTCTTACAGTACTTCCCAGGATCTGAGGAACCACTGAACCTTCTTCAGCAGTCCTCAGCCTGCAGAAGTGGCTCTTCATCAACCACCAGCACAGGTAACACTTCAGCACAGGTAACACTTCAGAACAGGTAACACTTCAACACAGGTAACACTTCAGAACAGGTAACACTTCAGAACAGGTAACACTTCAGAACAGGTAACACTTCAACACAGGTAACACTTCAACACAGGTAACACTTCAGAACAGGTAACACTTCAGAACAGGTAACACTTCAACACAGGTAACACTTCAGAACAGGTAACACTTCAACACAGGTAACACTTCAGAACAGGTAACACTTCAGAACAGGTAACACTTCAGAACAGGTAACACTTCGGCACAGGTAACACTTCGGCACAGGTAACACTTCAGAACAGGTAACACTTCAGAACAGGTAACACTTCAGAACAGGTAACACTTCGGCACAGGTAACACTTCAGAACAGGTAACACTTCGGCACAGGTAACACTTCGGCACAGGTAACACTTCAGAACAGGTAACACTTCAGCACAGGTAACACTTTAACACAGGTAACACTTCAGAACAGGTAACACTTCAGAACAGGTAACACTTCAGCACAGGTAACACTTCAGAACAGGTAACTCGGGTAACTATCAGCTCTGCTCAGTGTTCGTTGTGTGTTCCGGGGACAGAACATGTGGGTTCTTGCTGTCTGCAGGATCGTATGCTGACTGCACCATCAGCAGTAACCAGAGTGACGAGCACACAGAACACAGAACCTCCGGAGGCCGAGAAGAAACCTTGAAGAACTTTGAGTCCAAGTTCCCTCTTCAGTTCAAACCCTCCAAGGTACTAACCCTGTTCCACAGGACCGGGTTCTGTCCAACAGGACCGGGTTCTGTCCTTCAGTACTTTATCTGTCCCCAGACTGCTGCTCTGCGTCCCGGTTTGTCCAGAGTTTCCACCGTGGACAGTCAGCCAGGACGCTCCCAGAGTCCCACCCTGTCTACCAGTCCTGTGTCCACCTGCGGACAGTCAGAGTTGCGGATGACCCTGAGTCCTACAGGTAGGCCGTTATGATTGACAGGTGGGTGGGGTTGGGTTTTTTTCTTCCTGTGTGAGTGTGAACACACCTGGATGATACACAGAGAGCTCTGAGCTCTGATGAATTGTCACTATAATCCACCAGGGGGCAGCACACTGCTAACTGTCTGTGTGTGTTACTGTGTGTCTGTGCTGTTGTGTTATTGTGTTACTGTGTGTGTCTGTGCTGTTATGTGTTATTGTGTTTCTGTGTGTGTCTGTGCTGTTGTGTTGTATTACTCTGTGTCTGTGCTGTTGTGTTGTGTTACTGTGTGTGTCTGTGCTGTTTTGTGTTACTGTGTCTGTGATGTGATGTTATTGTGTTACTGTGTGTGTCTGTGATATGTGTTATTGTGTTACTGTGTGTGTCTGTGATGTTGTGTGTTATGTTTCTGTGTGTCTCTGTACTGTTGTGCGTTATTGTGTTACTGTGTGTGTCTGTGCTGTTGTATGTTATTATGTTTCTGTGTGTCTGTACTGTTGGGTGTTATTGTGTTACTGTGTGTGTCTGTGCTGTTATGTGTTATTGTGTTACTGTGTCTGTGCTGCTGTGTGTTATTGTGTTACTGTGTGTGTCTGTGCTGCTGTGTGTTATTGTGTCTGTGATTTCATGTTATTGTGTTACTGTGTGTGTCTGTGATATGTGTTATTGTGTTACTGTGTGTGTCTATGATGTTGTGTGTTATGTTTCTGTGTGTCTCTGTACTGTTGTGCGTTATTGTGTTACTGTGTGTGTTTAGCTACCAATGGACTAGACGGCTCGGTTCCTCTGAACTTCCTTAAACTGGATCATCAGTTACAGGTGAGTTCAAAATAATCTTCAATTTATTTTATTCAGGAAACAAATCAGTTCTCATTATTACTATTGATGTTCTATTGATCTATTGATGTTCTATTGATCTATTGATGATCTATTGATGTTCTATTGATCTATTGATGTTCTATTGATCTATTGATGTTCTATTGATGATCTATTGATGTTCTATTGATCTATTGATGTTCTATTGATGATCTATTGATGTTCTATTGATGTTCTATTGATGTCCTATTTATGATCTAGTTATGATCTTTTGATGTTCTATTGATGATCTATTGATCGATGAAGGTTAGGAGGTTCTACTGATGTTCTACCTTTAAAACTGCCACACTGACGATGGGTTTTATTGAAAAAATGATTGTTGCATTGATTGATTGACCCTGTGAACAGCTGATGAGAAAACAGGTTCTTGTTGATGCCTGTGTCTTCGTCCACTTCCTGTTGTACTAAAGGTTTTGATGTGTTCTGGGACATCATGTGTGTCTGTGTCTCTTCTGTCAGCCTCTGGCTCCATGTCCCAACTCCAGAGAGTCCATGGCGGTGTTCGAGCAGCACATCCGAATGGCCCAGGAGTACTTGCGGGTCCAGTCGGAGATTGCTCAGCTGGTCCAGAGGAAGTAAGAGCAGAGATGTTATCACCCTCATAGGTTCTGATGTAACACTGAGATGGATTTAAAGTGTCCACTGAGCTGCTCTGTCTGTGTTGGGTCGATTCTCGAGGTGGACCAGGTTCTGACTCAGCATCTCTCTGCTTACCGAACCAGAAGCGGTTAATTAGACACACTTCTCTCGTTTGGTCATGTTCAGGGTGGAGTCGTCCTGCCATCTCACAAACTACCTCCACCTGTCAGTCAGCAGGACGTGACATATAATCTTTAACCTGATTAAGCATTCAGATATTTAGATGTTCAGATTTAGATGTTCAGGTATTTAGATATTTATATGTTCAGATGTTCAGATATTTATATGTTCAGATGTTCAGATATTTAGATATTCAGATATTTAGATGTTCAGGTATTTAGATGTTTAGGTATTAGATGTTCAGGAATTTAGATGTTCAGATATGTAGATATTTATATGTTCAGATATTTAGATATTTGGATTTTCAGATATTTAGATATTTGGATGTTTAGATGTTCAGATATTTAGATGTTTAGATATGTAGATATTTGGATTTTCAGATATTTAGATATTTGGATGTTTAGATGTTCAGATATTTAGATGTTTAGATATTAGATATTTAGATGTTCAGGTATTTAGATGTTCAGATATTTAGATATTTGGATGTTCAGATATTTAGATGTTTAGATGTTCAGATATTTAGATGTTTAGATATTTAGATGTTCAGATGTTTAGATGTTCAGATATTTAGATGTTCACCTATTTAGATATTTAGATGTTTAGATGTTCAGATATTTAAATGTTTAGATATTTAGCTATTTAGATATTTGGATGTTCAGATTTTTAGATATTTAGATGTTCAGCTATATTGATGTTCTGATATTTAGATGTTCAGATATTCAGATATTTAGATGTTCAGATATTTAGATGTTCAGATGTGTAGATGTTCTGATATTTAGATGTTCAGATATTTAGATGTTTAGATGTTCAGATGTTTATATGTTCAGATGTGTAGATGTTCTGATATTTAGATGTTTAGATGTTCAGATATTTAGATATTTAGATGTTTAGATGTTCAGATATTTAGATGTTCAGATGTGTAGATGTTCTGATACTTTGATGTTCAGATATTTAAATATTCAGATATTCGGATGTTTGTTCAGATATCCTCCACCTGGATTATTATTCACTCATCAACACGTCTTGTTGGTTTTCTGCTCCTCTTATTCAGACAGGAACAGAAATATATTTCTATTGGAGACATGATGTCCGGTGAATATAGGGACCTTCATGGAGTGACCTTGTTTGTGCTGCTGCCTCCGTTCAGACAGGAGCTGGTGTGCGAGCTGGAGCAGGACCAGAGGGAACAGCAGACGTCATCTCGACTCATCCAGGAACACAACAAGCTCCTGGAGGACAACAGCAGCCTGTCGGCCTACTGCCAGGGCCTGAGGAGCAAACTGGGCCTGGTCAAGAGTCAGAACCAGCAGCACAGCTAGGACAGAGGGACAGGCTGCAGCAGACCGTCTCTGATGGACCAGCAGAACCCCTCCATCAGCTGACCCGGCAGTATCCTGAGAATGTCAGACCCTCCGCTACAGAATACGTGAAGGTAACATCGTGGACCGTGGCCTTTAAAGTCAAACTGAAATTTCACTTCAGCTTTTAATATGGACACATTAACTTATAATGATGGGACTGATGTCCAAAGAGGAGAGATCTTTTGGACATGGGGTCCCACTTGATGCTGTCGGCGAACTTGTCTTGTTTCTGTGGTTCATCCTCAAAGTGTCCTTCTCAGTTTGAGCTGACGGACGAGTTTGTGGAAGTTAAATGACAGCAGACAGTTTATCTGGACGTCTGTCCAAGGACTCTTATCCTTAATGTCCTCGTTGTCCTCCATAGAGCTCCACTCTCTGACAGCTCTGCTAGTTGCACCAGAGATTCTGTCCGTCTCTGAAAATGAGACGTGTCATCATGAAACGGAGCGTCGGACTGAGACTCATCTGTAGAAATCTGACTGGAATCATCTTTCAAACATCCTCCACATGTGGTTTAGATCTGATCTGCAAAAATCACATTTCAGGTGTTTTTTACTGTCCAGACTTTCAGAAATCATCCAGATCAAACTGTCTCTGACAGACAACAGATCGGTTCTGCAGTCTGAACGAGACCGGAAGTTCTGAATGAGGTCAGTGAGGAGGAGTTTTAACTGCAGTGAGGAGGAGTTTTAACTGCAGTGAGGAGGAGCTTTAACTGCAGCCGTGTGCCAAATAAACAGCATGAATGAATTTCAGTTTGACTTTAAAGAGTAGCACCGTGTGCAGCCACATGATGGAGCTGTAGGAGGACTTTTGTACGGTGGTTGAATGTCAGGACCAAACAGACTTCATGTCACTTCCTCTCTGACTTTGCTTCCAATCAGTTTAATTTTCAGATTAGTAAATTCTTATGTATTTTCTAAACAGTTCATCATATCCATTTTATCGTATGTTATTGAAAGGAGGACAAGCTGAATCATTTTAAACCGCTTTTACTGTGAATCCTGTTGTTACCAAAGGAACTCTTTGACATGGGAAGGAGTGCAGAGTGACAACTCTTCACTTTCTGATGTTTTACTGAACTCTGTTAACATTATTCTGCTCAGTTTGTTTCTATTACGGCGGCTAACTTGTCCTTTTATTCTGAGGAATAAAAGGAGATAAAACAAAGAATTCATGAACTATTTCTGCTGTTTTTCAGTGTACATACTTTAATTACATCTTTTAAAGTTTTAAGGTTTGTAGTCAGTGTTTGATTTAGTTTCCTGATTGGTGTGAATGAAGTTTCATCATCAGTCACAGCTGTGATGCTGTTTGTTGTCCTGCAGAGTGATGATGCAGCACAGATTCATCAGAGCTTCAGTTCACCGAGATAAACTGTGATTCTATAAAGTCTGATGTCCATTATTTCAGTAACATTCACCAATATTCATAAATGTGGTCTCAACCAGCTGCATCATGACACAACAATCAGGTCAGCCAATCAGAAACACTGTGTCACAAGTTTGGTCTCTGTCAGTCAGCTCTTCCAAAGCCCCGCCCACTCAGTGCTGCTGCAGCAGGTGAGCGACATTCATGAATATTTACTGCTTTGAGTCTGGTTGAATCTGACGTCACGCTACACTGCTGTGTGTCGTTTATTGACTATTGACCAGCACATGATAGAGAGGGAGAACCCAGCAGAACCACAGGGAGAACACTGAAGGAGGACCCTTCAGAACCACAGAGAGAACACTGAAGGAGAACCCTGCAGAACCACAGAGAGAGAACACTGAAGGAGAACCCTTCAGAACCACAGAGAGAACACTGAAGGACAACCTTTCAGAACCACAGAGAGAACACTGAAAGAGAACCCTTCAGAACCACAGAGAGAGAACACTGAAGGAGAACTCTGCAGAACCACAGAGAGAACACTGAAGGAGAACCCTTCAGAACCACAGAGAACACTGAAGGAGAACCCTTCAGAACCACAGAGAGAACACTGAAGGACAACCCTGCAGAACCACAGAGAGAACACTGAAGGAGAAACCTGCAGAACCACAGAGAGAGAACACTGAAGGAGAAGCCTTCAGAACCACAGAGATAATACTGAAGGAGAAACCTGCAGAACCACAGAGAAAACACTGAAAGAGAACCCTTCAGAACCACAGAGAGAACACTAAAGGAGAACCCTGCAGAACCACAGAGAGAGAAGACTGAAGGAGAACCCTTCAGAACACACCTCGGTGTCGGTGGAGGAGACGATGATCAAGAGTAGCGCTTTTATTATAATTAAAAATATTATTATTATTACTATTATTGTTTTATTTTAATATTATCTGTTCACGTTCTACTTGTGTGACGTGTTCTGTGTTTTTTTTTCTTCAGTCACATGACGACAGAGTCTGTTTCCTCCAACACAGACAGCAGCTGATCTTCATCTGAATGATTTATCTCCTCCTGCTGAGTTGATTCAGCTCTAAAGAACAAATAGAAGAGGATTTATTTGAACACAGATGATCTCAAATCCCAGAGCTGTTTCCATAGAAACGAACACTGCTGACCTTCACAACTTCTCCCTGAAATAAACATGTTTTTCCACCAAATGTACCTCCATGTCTGCTGCACCTGCTCTTATTAGCATCTTGTAATATTCGAATACGTCTTTGTGGAGCTGCAGGTGTTGGAGAATCCCACTGCACATGCGGTCAAAGATGTTTGAAGCACTACATGGTCGTGGTCCACAGGGAGCGCTATGATGAACGTCCTCAGCTCATGTCAATTATTGTCAGCTGGAGCTAAAGATTAAAATAACATTTAAAAGTATGGATGTAGAAACGGGTGACGTCTCCTCATCTCTACATGAAGCTTCATTAGTTGTCAATCACCAGTGTTATTTTACAGACAGCCAGACAACGCTCACTTCACATTTACAAACGGCCCAGGAGTGTTTTTTTTTAATTTTTATTTTGTTAACCGGTGACGGCTCGTATGTCTGTCCAGAGCTCCTAAGTATCATGTCTCAGGGCAAAATCTCAGAGGTGCATCTCCATGCTGACCTCGGCAGCACAGTGCTGCTAACCCTAACCTTAAACCGAGAGTGGAGCATAACTCTTCAGAAGTGTCCCTCACCTGCTTTGGATAGTTAAAGTAAAGGTAGATGCAACACGACGGCCTCGTCTCATCTGGCAGCCTCAACAAGAAAGTGAAGAAGAGAGGACACACCTCTGAGCTGCTTCAGGAAAACTAAAGACCACAAACATCCATTCTTACACAGACTGTAGTCCCATCTACTGCTGACCAGCTGCTGGAAGTTAAAATGGGACTTTAGCAAAAAGTCCACAAAATCTTTGCTAATGATCCATGAAGCTCTTCAGATATCTGATTAACAAAATGATTTGGCTGTCATCATTTTGTCAGGGTTTTAAAGAGTGCATCATCTTAAATGCCTGACCTCATTACCAACAGCAAAACCTTTTTCAAAAAGCTTTGCCCTCAAAGGTCACTGATGTGATTGTTCATGGGGTGCATGAAGATTCACATCTTCTTACTGAAGTAGTCCAGTGGACATCACTGTTCATTTTCTGATCAAAAACACACATGCTTAGACAAACTTCACAGCCAACCGAGTTTCTTTTAACAAAACCTCACAGACTACAATGTGCATGCATCGTTAGTGTTTCTGTGCCAACATCACGGAAAAGAAGTCTGCTGTAATTACAGATAAAAAATCGGTGTGATATTACTTGAAAGATCTGTGTGATATTACTTGAAAGATCTGTGATATTACTTTAAAGATCTGTGTGATATTACTTGAAAGATCTGTGTGATATTACTTTAAAGATCTGTGATATTACTTGAAAGATCTGTGATATTACTTTAAATATCTGTGATATTACTTTAAAGATCTGTGATATTACTTGAAAGATCTGTGATATTACTTGAAAGATCGGTGTGATATTACTTTAAAGATCTGTGTGATATTACTTTAAAGATCGGTGTGATATTACTTTAAAGATCTGTGTGATATTACTTGAAAGATCTGATATTACTTTAAAGATCTGTGATATTACTTTAAAGATCGGTGTGATATTACTTTAAAGATCGGTGTGATATTACTTTAAAGATCGGTGTGATATTACTTTAAAGATCTGTGTGATATTACTTTAAAGATCGGTGTGATATTACTTTAAAGATCTGTGATATTACTTTAAAGATCTGTGTGATATTACTTTAAAGATCTGTGTGATATTACTTTAAAGATCTGTGTGATATTACTTTAAAGATCGGTGTGATATTACTTTAAAGATCTGTGTGATAT